>NC_067223.1:29737456-30037456 GCF_019924925.1 Ctenopharyngodon idella
CAGCCTATCTAGTCCCACAGTTCACCATTATTCTTCGACTTTGGGGCTTAAAGGGTTAGTTCACCCAAAAATGAAAATTCTGTCATTAATTACTAACCCTCATGTCGTTCCAAACCCGTAAGACCTTCGTTCATCTTCAGAACACAAATTAAGATATTTTTAATGAAATCCAAGAGCTCTCTGACTCATCTATGGACAGCACTTTCAAGGCCCAGAAAGGTACTAAAGACATCATTAAAATAGTCCATGTGAATACGGTGGTTCAAACTTAATTTTAGGAAGTGACAATTATACTTTTTGTGCCCAAAAACAAAACAAAAATAATGACTTTATCCAACAATCTCTTCTCTTCTGTGTCATTCTCCTACGCTGTTTACGTTCAGCGCTTCTAGGTTCTACATCAGAACGCCGACTCCTTATTGGCTGGCTCCTCTGTCAGCATCACTCGCATATGTCATGATGCTCACATGAACAGTGTCTGCCAATACTGAGCCGGTGTTCTGATGTAGAACCTGGAAGCGCTGAACGCTCTGAGAGGGGAACGAGACGCTGTGTCCTCTTGCCATACTTCCTGTATGCCTGGGAGCTGCTTCACTTCAGCCTATCAAAAGCTGAGGCTGTTGTGCTGCGGGCTTCCCTTTATAGCTTCCGCCGTAAGTCGGCACACGTCACAAGGTGACGCAGCACCAATCAGGATTGGACTAGTTGTACACGTGTTTCAGACACAGTCACTCTGAAGGCGTTCCC
Organism: Ctenopharyngodon idella; assembly: GCF_019924925.1. Taxonomy (NCBI): domain Eukaryota; kingdom Metazoa; phylum Chordata; class Actinopteri; order Cypriniformes; family Xenocyprididae; genus Ctenopharyngodon; species Ctenopharyngodon idella. Next base: position 29,738,204 of record NC_067223.1, read on the forward strand.
CTCTCAGGGAACCATGGTTACGTGCATAATCCGAGACGTTCTTTCCAGAGTAATTAGTCACATGGCATCAACAGCTCATGATTGGCTCAAAAAAAGCATCCAAAACTGAATGTTTTGGCATTAGGTTTTTGACATGACAGCCTGGTCCCATTGTTAATACGCAGGTATTAATATGTAACTTTCAAAGACACAAAACGTACATTTTTGTACGTTTAGAAAGGTGCTAAAACGTACAATATTGACGTAATTATGGCACTAAAACGTAAAAATACTTACGTTTTTACAGCGAAAAAACGTAAAATATTTACGAATCTTATTATGTCTTAAAGATATATGTATACTTTCCATTTTATCGTTTTGTAGATAAATGTAAGATCCCTAAACCCCATCCCGAACCTAAACCTACCCATTTTATACAGAATGTTAAAAGAATAAAACATAATGGGCAGAAATGTGTAGGAAAATGACAATTTTAGTAAAAATATAACATTAAAACGATATTTTGAGTCACTAATCTTACACCTACCCCTAAACCTACCCATAACCATTTCTTTAAACTACGTTACCTAATATAAATAAAAGAATGACAGACAAACAAGCGTAATCACAATATTTTTTTTTTTTTTTTTTTTTTTTTTTTTGCGAAAATGTCAGAAGTGGTACCAAAAGTAGTTCAAATGATGATGAGTTCCAGTCACAGTCCTCTCTGGCGGTAATAGTTTTTTATAGGGTACAGAGCAGAATTTAATTTATTAATCCATGAAAATATGATGAATCCGGCTTCTCTCCGTGAAGGCGCGACACTCATTTCAAATGTCAATCCACTGAAACACGGCATGTCGTAATCTGTGACGAAGGTGAGAACCAATGAGCGTTTGATATCAGTGCCGTAAACCATGTCGTAACACTGCTCGAGGGTGGCGCTACTTTCAAATTTGAATCATAACGAGCGTGAGCTTTGGATGGATAAAGGGCTGAATTTGGATCTGTTCCTTACAAACATATGGATTCTAAAGATTGTGAGTACAGCGAACAAATAAAATTGATGTGACTTGTGAATTTATGTTGTGTTTTGGTGTATCTTAAGGTTGTATTGTCAGTCACTGCATAGGAGAAAACGCCTTCTGTGTCTCACAGCAAACAAACTAAATATTACAAAATGGTTAAACAATTACAGAAAATTTATTCATAAGGTTTTAAATTGTAGTCTTGTTTAACATTATGCAATCCTCTGAAACGAGCAGCACAAGTCATGAACAGAAATGTTATTTCATATTAAGTAGATGAGTAAACTGCTTTCAATAAATTCGACTAAAAACAACATTAAATCATTAAAGCCACTATTTTAATATTAATACATGGGAATTCATATACATTCACACTAAGTATTTTTACGTTTTAGTCCTCTAAATACGTCAATGTTGTACGTTTTTGTGTGTATGAAAACGTAAGTAAATGTACGTGTGGTAGAACCACAATTTACGTAAAAATACACACGTATTCTCATGAGATCACGTTGGACATGAACACCGAAGAGCTTCAACAAATAAATTAGCTAACTTTACCTTTCTTTGCATAAACCTAAGTTAGTTCTCACAACAAAATGGAGATCAGACCAACAAATTGTGCATAATGAACAGTGCTTACAGCTTGCAATTTGTCCAAAAGTACCAATAACTCTATGCCCGGAATGTATATTCTTTTAGATGTGTTAAGTATTGCTGATGTTGCGCTGTGATATGCCAACTTTCAAGTGCTGTTTAAAGCAGGCCTACAATATTTCCTCTATAACATAAGAAAAACCAACTAGTCATTTGTTGGATGACTAGATGAAGTTTCAGCCCTTCTGACCCATCCCTACTTTTCAGCAGATGATGTTCTGGATGTTCCATCCATCAGCACTTAGGTATGATCCCAAACGAGTAAACCATTTTTTTCCAGACTTTTTTTTTTTTTTTTTTTTACTTTCCACTTCCACTGCAGGATGTAGTTTGTAGAGAGTTAGAAACTGACTTCAGAGTTGTTTAATGGGGAGTGTGCTGCATTAATGTGCCATGGGCCGGTCCAGTAGCCTGGTTGGAGACAGGGGTGTCTGGAGACCTGCTGCAGGTATAGAGAAAGCCAGAAACAGCAGTGCAGACTCAGGGGGGGGTCCTGCTCTGAAGGATGAGATTGATGATACAAGCGACTTCCTGTGTGTAAAAAGAAAGAAAAAAAAATGTGTGTGTGTGTGTGTGTGTCTACATGATTCTCCCTTGATCCTTAAATTTCATTTTGGTCTTCTTTTATTTTATTTCATCCTTATGCCCAAGGAGCTCTTGAACCCCACAAGGCCATCCAAAGCATTCACAAGTCCAAACACATCTTTGCTGTCATAGCACTTATTGTCTTGGGGCCTGACTAGTGCAAAGTAAATAATTCTTTGCATTTTGATGCTTTCGAGGGATGTGATAATGCTATCTTTTCCCAGATGAATATCACTGCCAAGGCTCATTCATACTTTGCATAAACTTGTAAAACAAGGTTTTTCTTTCAATCTGAGGGAGATTTGACCATTGACTTTACCAGCTATTCATGTCTTTCTCTGATGTCTAAACAACTGTCACATGGGGAAATATTCTGAAGGAATGAAGGAAATATTCTGAATTTCAAGAGCAGAATATATGTTTTGGCAATGTTTTCATTTGCAGATGAACTCTGCAAAAGACATTTGTCAAATTAGGACTGGGATAATTGTGGCATCTTGGTGCATACCCAGGGGTTACATATCCATAGTTTTGATAACCATAAGATACGGTTAATAATCAAAAGCTAAATAAATATATTAAATAAATAGGATAAATAAATGGCAAATGTTATATAAGGATCATAAAAAGATTTCCCTACTTACCCTGATGTGTTCATGAAACTTTAAAAAACAATGACAGGTGCACTTTTACTCCTATCCACCAAATAAAAAATCTTCTCTTTGCACATCAGATCATTTAATGTTAATGTCTTCTATAAATTCACTTCTGCTAAAATTCTCTAAAACCAATACAGTCAGGTACAGTTAAAAAAAAAAATCAGTGCTTAAATCAATTCCTATTTATCTATTTAATTATTGTTCTATGTGACAACAATGGATAACTGTTAATTAGGGATGCTCTGAAATTTCAGCAGCCAAAAATGGCATTTTTTGGTTTTTGGCCAAAAGAGAAAAAAGGCAGAAAATATGCCACCCCGCCCTTCTTGTTCAGCGATCAGGTTTCACTCTCACGCAGCGTGTTTAGTAACTTTGCAAAAGGCTCCACTTCCGAACATGAACAGCTTCGAAGTGACTGCTCAATGTTCTGCTCCGTGTGCACGCTGCATGCTCTGAACAAATGTTCTGCTCTGTGTGTGCGCTCTCTGCTCATTCACGGCCCAAACACTCCATTCATGTACGACTCACACTTACTGGATAGGCAAAGTCCGCTCAAATAACGTGCTGCCATGAAATTTCTCTGGACTCGTTTGATTCTGTTTGCAAACTGTACCGTAAAATGTTGTATAGCCGTACTGAGCAACGCTGGTAAAACGACTCTACCCTCTCATTCACTGATCCACTGCCTGTTATCTACTCACATGCTCTGATAATAATAGCTTTGTACGACTATACTTTACTTTGATAATTGGTCAAAAAATAAATCTGTTAAATCTGATTCTGTTGCATAGAACTGAATTAAGAATAATATTGATATATTGATATTTAACATTTTTTTTTAATACTGGCCTATTTCCTATATGGCTTGTATTTTTTTAAAAATTCAGATTCGGTAAAATTACTAAATTTAATTAAAAAGTCTAGTAATAATACAATTATACAAAAAACTAATTTAAAATAAGAAATAAATAATTATTTTTTTAAAAAGTCGGTTTCAGTTTTCAGCCAAGTGCATTCAGAATTTTCGGTTTCAGATCAAAATTTTCATTTCAGTGCATCTGTACTGTTAATTATATTAAGTGTAATATTTTAAATGTAAGCCTTGTGTAATCACATCAGTGTGAGTTGCTATATCACAGGAGTAAACTCAGGAGTCAGATGTTGCCCTCCAACATTGATTTGTGAACAGTTTCACCATTTGCTGATGGTTATGATAAATACTTTCTTCAATAAGAGCTAATCAGTGTGAAATATAGGTTCATCATTAAATCAAAATTAATATTAACTTTCCTGGTCTTATTGTGGACGAGTCTTTGCTGAATGTTATTCCAAAGAAAAAGAGCTTGTCTTTATAATTTTTCATTACTCCTTAGAAATTACAGCTGACATCACATAGGCAGCATGGATCACTGGTTAATGTCAGCCAATAGCAAAAAGCTATTTAGACTTTTAGGCCACTGTAACTGGTAATACAACCTTTCTTGACAATAGTTAATGCAGCAGTTTAATGCAGTTTAATACATTTTAAAAAGAACTGTAGCCATTGGGATAGTAGAGTTCCCTTTCATAGGTTCATGTGATGCTGCATCAGTAGCTGATGTAGTGAACACTTCACCCATCTTGAGAGTAATTCCTAAGGTTAAAGCATTAATCATTCCTTAGGACCATGAGTATTTTTGGTGACAGCTACAGTATTTGTAGTGCAACATCTTACACAAATTCAGAACTTTGCTAAAATGAATTCTGGTATGTATTGTTTTCCATCACGTATACCCTTAACTCTAGGTTTATTAACTCAAACCTTGTTTACTCCAGGTATGTCAGTTCCAAAAATGTGACCGGGAGTAAGTTCAGCCAACCCAGATTATGTTCTCATTGAACACACAAAGACATTCTCAACAGAGCAGTGAGTTACCATGGAAACTGAAGCTAAGAAGAAGTGTGCCATACTACTTTATTCTTCTTTTGTTTAATGGAAATGTACATTCTTATTGCATATCAATTGTGCAATTATCTTTTTAAATAGTACCTTTTAATATGTCTTTAATCAGTTTTTTAATAGTGTGAAAAAGAATTATATTGTTTGTTTGATGCTAAATATATTTCAGTCAGACCACTTTGGCAATAAAACATTTATTTATTGTTATTAATTTACAACATTTGGTGTGGTGGTATGGCTTCCATATGGTGGTTCAGCTTTACAATAATAAAGATTAGCTGGGCCTGTAATAACCCGCCAGAACCATCAGCATAACTTTGAAACAATTACTGTACAAATAATGCAATGAAAGATATGAATGGAGATGGTGAATGAGACAATGTTCGAAGACTGCTTGGAATGCTCATGAAGTAACTCTCAGAGCAGCTCTGAAGATGAAGTTTGTGTTCATGTCATCATATAGTCAGATGAAGACACTGGAAAAAACATTGTGAGCATCATGCATGCTTCAGTGTGTGTAGTAAACACATTCGCTCATTTGCGCCATTCAAGCAGAACATGCAGGATTAATAGTCTTTTTGCGGTTAAATATTCACAGACACTAGTCCATATTGCGATTTGATTTAAGCGTACCCACATAAGTGCAGCAATTCCCTCCTGGGCACTTCAGCACAAAAGAGCAGATTTCTCTAAAAGAGCAAGCACAGGCGGCGAGCGTCTTTTTAAAGATGTCTTTCCTTCTGTGAGTTTCTGGATGCGGTCATTTCTTGTACTCATCTAAGAGCCACGATCACTATCTCACATGTCTGGGCTGCAAGCATGCTGAGATGGTGTTCGTGGATGGTTCGTGCTCTCATGACCATGTTGGCATAGTGGTTGCAACTCTCCTCCTTCATGGCAGAGCTGTGAATCTGGTAAACACTCTGGGAGAACTGAGGGTTACACTTGGACCACCTCTGCCGAGCCAGTCCCCGCACGGACCTCCCACTCCTCTATCATGTCGTGTGCCGTTGAGCTGCCAGATGATGCCGCAGGTCCTTCTCGTGGGGGACCCAGCGTGTTATTCGACCCTCTGGGGTGGTCGCTCACGCTGAATAGGATTCAGAGTTGACATTATGCTTGCCCAGGCCGCTGTGGACATCAGACTTGAGTGGAACCCTCTACCTTGTCCTGAGCGCTCATGGTTGGATGATTGGTTCCTGTGTGTGGCTCGCGTCCCACAGCAGTGTCCCACCTCAGTGCCTTTCTTCCCGAAGTGCACGAGGAGGTGCAGAAGTCATGGAAGTCACCTTTTACTGCCCGAAGCCACTTCACAGCCTCCTCCACTCTCACTACACTTGATGGTGGGGGCGCAAGGGTGTACATGGAGATTCCCCAGGTGGAGCGTGCAATTGTGGTGCACTTGTGCCCACAAAGTGCTGCCACCTGGCGGAACCACCGAGGCCTATTAGACGACTGAAGACGTCAACCCAGCCACCCCCCAGCAATAAGCAATGCTTCTCTCGCCATAGTCCGGGAGTTCATGTTTCGAGGACGCACTGCTTCCTCACGCCTCCCTAGCTAGTCCCTCATGGGAACCATGGAGCCAAGAAAGAATCACACCGCATTCTCTGCCTCTACTTCAGGATGTTACACTTCCCGGGTTAGGCCCCAGTGCTCCTCTTGGCTAATATTTTTGAAATTCTATTCCATTTATTGGTAAAAGTAATAACTTGTAAGTAGTGCTGGGTAGATTATTTACAAATTGTAGTCAGTTCCTGATTCCAAATTACATAACAAAAATTGTAGTTAGTAACAATCCATTACATTACAACGATCATAAACATGTTATGCTTTCTGTATGTAGATATCTAAGCTATTGTTGGAGACAAGTTCAAAAATATAATCATTGCAGGGAGCCTGGGTGCTCTATAAAGCCTGTTGGTAAGATAGCTTGGTTGATATTTGATTGAGTTTCATTTTGACTTCAACTTTACACATCACTAGACTGGATTGTTACTTTGAGTGGCATTTTTGCTTCAATTTTTTATTTTTTTATTTTATTTTGTGAGTAAGTACTTGTGAACCTGTTTGTTTTTGGCTATTCAATGTTAGAGTGAAATAGAATATCCATACATTTTGTGAAACATTATTTCTTTTGTCTTTTTAATTAAATAGCTGATAATAGATTCTGATCTTTTTTTACTCAGGTAGATTAAGTCAGCTAAAGTTGCATGTTGTTACACTGGAAGCTGAAGGATACACAGGGTCCTACCTCATTAAAACTGTAGGAGGAAAGGGCTGTCTATACATCATGCCAATACATAACAGTCTGGACATTTCCCCGTTACCCTACTCATCAAAACAATTTGAAAAAAATGCCAAAAGCTTGATGTGCCAAATGTTACAGACATGCCTGTTCAGCTGCTGGCTGTGCACATCCAGAAGTGTGAGACAGACATATGTATTAACAGCAGTGAATATGAATCAGTAAAATCTACTACTTCTTCATCTTCCTTTTTTTTTTTTTAGTAAATAAAATATTAAGTACAATTGTAACTTGAGTAAAATTTGTCACTATTTCTAAAATGTACACAATCAGCATTTATGCTTGTGGGAACTATGAAGTGATTTGTTCTCACATTAAATCATATCTTTTACATTTGTTTACATCCACAGTTAGGGGATGAGTTGGATTCTTTGGATTCATCTTCAGCAGTGATGGATGTCAAAGTAAGACCAATGCATGCAGAACTATTTAGTGTATTTTTATAGAAGGAAATGTTATCATTTTAAAAATGAGTACATTTTATTTTCAGATTAATTAATTATTAATGGTAATTAATTTTATTTGATAATGGTAATGATACATTTTTGTTTTAGGTTTTCTGCGTTTTATAGTATTTCTCTGCATTTATTTGTTAGGTATCTTGTCCTGTGTATTCTGCCATGTATCTAGAAGACTTTTAGTATAAAACAATTATGATCAAATTGCATTCATGTACATTAAGGTGCATGATATCATTAGAGAAGTTTACCATGTTGTTTCATCGCTCACACTACAAGATCACGTGGCGATAATGTCAAACATGTTTGAAAATATCGCAGCATCTGTGACTGCTGAAGACAGGCACTGATCACATTGCTGACATGCTCATATTTGATGAGCATCAGTGACCGCAACAAGCACCGATCCGGGGGTTTTGTCACAGACCTTGGAAATCTGTCTGCAACAGCAAAATCCAGCCAAAAATCCTGTAGTGTGAGCCTACCTTTAGGGAGTTAGGGTGAAAGGGCATGAACATATAGGCATCTTATTAATAGTATTAACATATAAAACATGTTGTAAATGTATAACACACAATGTCATAAATATTACATTGCAACCCTAGTAATGTAATATAACTGAAAATCAGTAACTATAGTCCGATTACGATAACAAGAACAGGGCCTTTAAGAGTTCCTCTGTGCTGAAAGATGTATTCTAAATTTCCCATCTCACAGACGGCTTCCTCACCTGTTAAAGTGTCTCAATGTCCCGCAACCAATGTTCGACTTTCTGACACACTTTCTCACACACAGACATGAATGCTTGCAAGAGTTGACCTCTGGCTGTGATATTAAATGTGTCTGCGCATTGAGATCATCCGAATGCATTCTGTGTACGTGACATCGATGTAAAACCAGACTTCATTCACCCAAAGGAAAGCATATTTACCACTGTCCGAATTAGTGTTGTCACAGTACCAAAATTCCGGTAGTCGGTACCAATACCATTAAAATTTTACGGTTCTCGGTACCAATTTTGGTACCACAGGAAAATCTGTTGATTTACTATTTTATTTAACTAGCCTATTTTAAAGACATATTAAATATGATGGTACTCATACATATAAATATTTGGAGCATGTGTGTGTATGTTTGTGTGTGTATATATACCTCAATGAAATCAATTTTGAAATATAAAAAAATAAATAAACAAATGCTCAAACGTCCATTTTGTAACAGACGTGCATGTTTATTTTAGCTATTCCGTCAGTGAAATGACACACTACAGCCTGTAAAACTATGAAATAAATATCAGTAAATAATGGTAACCTAAATAATAAGAAAGTTAAGTAGTATTCTAAAAAACATTCGTTTTTTTATTTCCACACAAAGATACGTCCTATAGCCTACCGCTCTGCACTTCGAGAGGGATGTGGGACACAAGCAGGAAAGAGACCATTTCTCTTTAATAATATCTTCACGTTATCTCCTGATGTTACAAGCAACTGACACTTGTTGTAAAAGGTCTGAAGAGCGAATTTTATCTTCAGACATTCAGGCTATGTTTGATTTTGTGCTGCCAAAGAAAGTGAAAGTAAAAATCACCGGCGTGTGTGAAACGCGCTATTCAAATAAACTTTACGCACCTTATCTAATAACTTAAAAATAAGTCTAATAACAAGCACAAACTGTGTTAAATAGAAACTGACGTGCAAGCAAAAAGGTTTCTGTCCTGCAGTGTTTTTTCTACTTTACCTCAGTAAAGAATGCAAATATAATAGGCCTAATTAAAAGCGAACCAAAGGAAGAAACGTTAATCCCCTGTGTGAGTGAAGATTTGAGACTCCATGTTCAGTGGAATAACTAATGGAATATTGTTAAATTCTCTGCTTATCGGGTGACCAGATCACGATTTGCAAAACAGAATACAAAGCTTAAATTTATGGACTCGCGTACCTCTCTCATTCGGCATGAACCAAATTGTTTCCATGGCTGCAATGTCACATTTAATTGCTAACCTATTATTTCTTCTGTAAACAAAGCTTTGTGCTTCACTCGTGTCATATTCAAGTAAATACTGGCACAGCCCTATCAGTGGGTACCGAATATACCCGGATACTCGGTACTACTGGTACTACAGAAATGCTGGTATTGTCACATTTTCAAAATTTCAGTACCGACTTGGTACCGAAGTACTGGTACTTTTGACAACTAGTCCGAATCATTCAGACCCTCTTTTGGTCTCGATCTAGACTCAATCTACTCAGGTCTCAGTCTAGACTCGAATAAGCTGGTTTTGACTACAACACTGGAAATTAGTGTATAGCATTAAAATACTTCCATCTAGTTTATAAAATAGATTTGACTGCTTATAAAATGGACAAAATTAGTTTTAAAATGCATTTTAAATCTTGTAGCTGTGCCAAGTTTTTGGAACATTTTTGATGTTCAGTCGTGCATCTATGATGCCTTAAAGTAGATGTGATGCCTGTTGGCATAGGCAGTTCAATAGGTTTTGGAACAGATACTTTCTTCCCAGAGGAAATACCTAGATGAATACTGTACTCTGACAAATTTGAATGTTTGGGCATCCGAGGTTCCAGATGTGAGCTTTCCTGGTTGTTGAATGAGAGAATCACTGTAAAACCTTCCCCTTTGTTCCTATGCATTTTACCCTGAACCTAAATGGCCATTTTTACATGCTTGCATACACACACAAATGACCACTCTGACTGCTGCCAGCACGTCTGAATGCTTCTATCAGAGCTGTCTCAATCACTCAGTTGGATAAACTAAGCAAGATGGCTAGAGCATCAATCATCCATGACTCCCAGAGGTGGCTGGAACAAGGGCAGTGTGAACGGTTGTAGAGAAGGAGACCATAAAACGAGTAACCAATCTATTTGACATTGTACTTGACCAAAGTAAACAGGAGATGGATTAAAAAAAAATACTATCACAAAAAAGCTTAGGTTAGTCTCTCCAGCTAGGGGAAATCTCCAACTTCAAGGTTAATTAAGCACCAAAATGAGATGAAGAAGCTTTCTCTTACAACTCATTAACTGATTACAACGCTTTCCCAAAATAGATCAACATTCATGTTTAGTCAAATTTAATTGGCTGTCATTGCAAATCAAATATGTGGACAATCTCGAACCATGAGCTATGTGGACAGGAGGTCATCGTTATGCTTAGATGCATGAGGATGTTGATTTAGCAATGACTAATTTAATCTGTACGGCTGTTAGCATTTTCATCTGGTCGCAGGCAGATCCCAGATAAACCCAGAAGAAAAGTGTATTACCCAGAGGTTGCTCATTCATAGCTCAGGAGACTTTTATTTTGCTTGCAGACTTTGGTACATTCCTGAATCAGCATAGTTTGAGACATTGTCGAGATCTTATTTATTATGCTTTGGACTTTCTGTCTGTGGAACCACAGAATAAAGTCATATACAAAATCACTCTGTTAAAGAGTCTGTGGGAGCCTTTAATAACAACTTGTGTTGGCTCAACATGAGTGTTTGTAGACATCTGGCGGAGGCTGTGTTAAGCTTGTGATTTGTGTGTGTGTCAAAAGGATCTGACCTGGATCAGGGGAGTCTGCACTGCCGCAGGCTTTTGTACACACACATTCACCCTTATAGTTGTCATTTTAACCTGTTCATTGATGTTACAGATAACAGGCTTTCAGTCCTCGAAACAGCCTTGCAGTCTGTCATGCTTTTGATTCTTAATTGCTCCATTTTTCGTGCTACTGCTTGTAATGGCTAATCAATTTACATTTGCAATCACTGGAACAAATTGACAGTCTCATTCAGTCCATTTACTTTGGGTTAACAAAAGTAACTGATTTTTTTTGTTGTTGTTTGTTTGTTTTTTAATTCATGGTAACACTTTACAATAAGGTTCATTAGTTAACATTCGTTAACTACATTAGATAACATGAACTAATAAACTGCACTCCTACAGCATTTATTAATCTTTGTTAATGTTAATTTCAACATTTACTAATACATTACTAAATCAAGAGTTGTATTTCTTAACATTAGTTAATGCACTGTGAACTATCAAACAGTGAATAGCTGAATTTTTATTAACTAACATTAACAAACATTAACAAATACAGTAACAAATGTATTGTTTGTGGTTAGTTCATGTTAGTTAATACATTAATGTTAACAAATGAACATTATTGTAAAGTGTTACCAATTCATACTAGTTGGGAATTATCTCTTGCTTCTTATTTATTTATTTATTTTATTATTTTTTAAATGTGTACAGGTACAATAATAAGTTTAAACAATTGGTTATTCTAGTGTGATATAATAGTGAACATTATTATTGATTGATACATATCCTTAACCACATATTTCTGGTTAAGGTGTTGAAGAAAAAAAAAAAGATATAGATATAAACTCACTGAGAAACAATCCTAGTAATAATAATAATAATAGTTGTATTAAAAATAATAGTAATAATATTATTAATAATAGTAATAATAATAGTGGCAGTAGTAGTAGCAGCAGCAGTAATAATAATAATAATAATAATAATAATAATATCTCGATTTTATGGGACTTTAGACCAGTCATTAAAATTATTGCCGGTAGGCACTACTCTCTAGTTCTGGGAGCCACTCCACCACCGCCGGTGAGCACAACCAACAAACCTCTCCGACACAGAAACAAACCTCATCTCCAAATCTCCTGTCGCCCCTCCCCGTCGCCGGAAAAACCCAAACACCATACCAGCAGTTAAGCCTCTGTGCTCCGCTGTGTCTTCTTCCACAAAGGATGCTGGGGCACCACGACAGGCACCTCCAAACCAAGCTCACCTGGTCTGGTTGTGACCTAACAGAAAATCAAAAATCCTTGTTTGGTTTCCCCTTTTATTTATTTATTTTTTTATTTTTATTTATTTTATTTTTTTTATTTAGTCTGTAATCTGTGGCTGGAACTGTGGTGTACCCCAGCTAGCTCCCCAGCTAGAGACACCACATCCAACCCAGATAACACTCAAAATAAGAGAAGGGCCCTACTGGCAGAGGCGGCCAAGGGAGGGGCCAGGCAAACCAAAAAACAGAACCGGTAATGCCCATGCCAAAAAGACTTGCCAGTCACACCCGCTGGCAGTACTAGAATAGCCACCAGACCCAGACTGCTTAGAGTGTCTAAATTATAAGTGTTTATATGTAATGTTTTGGAATCAGATTTTATAAGGAAAGGGGAAGGGACAGAGGACAATTTTCTGTAATAATATAAATATCAATACTGCTACCTCTACTACCACCACTAACAATAATAATAGCCATAACAATAACAATTATTTGCCAAATGTACATATATAGAAAAGAAATTAAAATGTAGCATAGTAGATTAAAATATATATAAATTACATCAATCTATAAATAATAATTGTAGATCAGTATATTAAATAATATTTATCTATTATAGAAGTAGTTTGTTGTAATATATACCAAATGCAAAATGCTAAAAACAAATACAGGCACACTGGAAAGACAACAAGAAAAAAAGGAAGAAGAGAAGACAACAAATTTAGGGGCAGTAGAATTTAAGTTATGATAAGAAAACTAATTGGCACAAGTTGACAGGATATAAGCTACATATGTTATATAAAGGGGCACAAAATGTTCCTTATGAGTTTCTTTTGAACACATGGTTTAGACAAAGAGGAATCAGTTCTCCTATTTAGATATTTTTTTTAAAAAAGGGGGACCAGGTTTGTTTGAAAGAATCAATATTCTTTATATCAAATGCATATATATCAAACGCAGTTAATTGCTCCAAGTTTGAGTGTACTTGTAATAATTTGAGCCAGTGATTTATTGAGAGTTCTGTTCTGTCTTTCCAATTACTGTATGGATGGCACTGAAAATAGAAAAGTGCATTGTTGTTAAACAGCAGTATGTCTTGTCAAAGGTCAATCCTAGACATAGTGCCTGGTCGATAAGGCACAGTTTCCAACCCTGACCTAATCATATAAAATTTATTAAAGAACATGAATGATACTTCAAATCATGCAACTTGTATAGGAGAGGTGTGCTACCATACAATTTTAACCTCGGAGACAATAAGAAAACATCTCATAGACTTACCATGGAGGAAGAACTAGATCCAAGTTAAGAAAGCAGTCGACATACTCCCATGGCAATTCATAGCTATTGTAAGTTGTGGCGAATTGTTGGTGAATTTGTATGAACTTTTGTACACTCTGGTTATGCCCCACTGAGGGTTAGGTTTAGGAGTTGAGTATATTTATTTGTTTATTTATTTATTTTATTTAAAAAAAAAACATTGTACATTTACGTACAATTAAAATCATAGGAATTTATACAAATTTACCATCAATTTGTTAGAATGTAAAATAGTTATGTTTTCTAATGAGATCGGGTTGAAACAGTACTAAATGTAAAGGCATTATTAGGAGAGAATGGGAAGTGTTGTAACAGGGCAGGGCTCCAGACTGCGACTAAATGGTCACATTTTGCTACCAAAATAATTTGACACTAATTTACACAGGGATAAGTATGGTTAAGTACAGTCATGGCCAAAAGTATTGGCATTGACATACATTTTGTGTTTTGCAAAGTTTGCAGTTGTTGTGGTGTCGATTCTAGATTGTTTCTAGATTATTGCGCAGAGTGATCAGATGCATTTTAAATGCTTGCAAAAAGCTTCATTGGTCAAAATAAATAAATAAAATACAATAAAATAAAATAAAATAAAAAAAATAAAAAATTGTATCACAAAACCCAGAAAATTACTGTATTTTGGCCCTGACACGAAATAACCAGCTAACATCATTTAACTAATCATATCATCAGCACATGGGAAAGTGTGAACAAGTACTGGTCAGGTAAAATCACTTTATCATTCTGAATGGATTATAAGAGCTGACTGATTACTATAAAAGAAGGGAAGAAGAGCTTCCAGTCATTGTGTTCTTGCGTTAGCAAAGAAAGACCTTCATCGCTTTGCATCAAAATGGCCTCACATGCAAGGAAATTGCTGCAAAGAATATTGCACCTGAAAGAACCATTTACTGGATCATTTAGAACTTCAAGGAGAAAGGTTAAACTCGGCATGCCACCCCAGATCTAAAGAGACTAGGTCAAACTATTCAGAAATCATAAGCAAAATTAGCCCTTTTTTTTTTTCATATCTCCAGACTATGGTGGCACTGTGCTGAAACTGTGCAGGTACCCTGAGGCTGTGGTTGTCATAACAGACACCAAGTTTGGTCTGAATACCCTAAAGCATTGCGGAAATAGACTCACTTCCACTTTGGCATGATTAGTTTAATTGCTAACACTTTAGAATACTGTTCCGTCATTAATGAATAACTACACAGGAACATTCTAGTAACTACTATTAAGTTACAAGAAACTCTGATTAATGAATTAGTAAGTAATAGTGCATGTTGTATAATTAATTCTAAAGTGAAGATCATGGTAACCCACTAGAAATGACTCAAGTATTACCAAATCCTTCAGAAGGAATTTCTAATTATTTGGATCAGTAGTCTAAAGTGAAAAGCAAGATGACTCCCTAATATTGACTCAATATTGAAGTCATTGTAAGCTTTTTGGTTTATTTTGGATAGTAATGCTGACATACACTTGAATTGTCTGGGGCAGGAATCAGAGAAAAACAATGATTTTGATTCTAGCCCTTATGGTTCAAAACTTGTTAGCATAAACATGAGTGAAACTTTTTTTTTTTTTTTTTTTTTTTTTTTTTTCAGCAAGGTTTAGCCTTTGATTTTTGTTTCCTTTTAATATTTTTTTTTAGAAATGTTTTTGTGTGTTCTGATGACTTTGAGCTGTTTGTAAAGTATGGGGCTTGTCTCCCGTGTAGCAGACATGGCAGAACTGTGATTGTAGGTGTGAAAGGTGTGAAGTGGGTGGCCGGTAGTGGCCAGATGGATAAGACATAACCACAGCTCATAGAAACCCATCTGCCTCACCATATCCAGGTGTACAACATCCACCAAAAGCTACAGAAAGTGCTCCACACTTTCTCCACATCCATTTTCTGCCATAAAAAGAGTACTTCAAAAAGAGTGGGGGTGTAACCCCGACATCCTGGCCAAGTGTGCCCATTGGCCTCTGTCCATCATGGCCTCCTAATCATCCCCATATACTGATTGGCTTCATCACTCTGTCTTCTCTCCACCAATAAGATGGTGTGTGGTGGGCATTCTGGCGCAATATGGCTGCCGTCGCATCATCCAGGTGGATGCTGAACATTGGTGGTGGTGAAGGAGATTCCACCTTCCATATGTAAAGTGTTTTGAGTACCCAGAAAAGCGCTATATAAATGCAACAAATTATTATTATTATTATTATTATTATTGTTATCATAAACTTATTTGCATATGCATGCATAATTACATTACAATGTGTAGTTGTGCACAGTATAACCATTCAAATAAGATAAATTTATTTAATGCAATAATACATTTTATTCTTTTCTGTGTGCTTTTTAAAAAGACACAAAAATGTCATTTATCTGTAAATTCTGGAGATGAAAGGTTTGCATAATTTTAAATGTATTTAGAAAATCGAAGTTCAACAGGTATGAAATAACATTAATAAATAAAACATGCCATTAATTGAGACCAGCAATGGACTGGTTCTGGTTCTAAAAATATATTTTATTTATTTTTCTACTGCCAAGAAAAACATTTACTTAGGCAAATCTATAAAATTCAAATGTAAAATAGTCATGTTAACACTGAAAACTAATTGACTAAACTGACTATTCAATATGTAGGTGCACTAAATGTTCTTATCACAGTCTTGGACTCTTATTTTGATATTCTGTTCTGTTTCGTAGTTCATGTTTTCCTGCCATGTTTAGTTTTGGTTTCTGATCATGTCCCTGCTAGTTTCTATGGTTACTTATAATTATTAGCTGAGAGTTATTTAGTTCATTGTTATCTCCTACATTTATACTCCCTGTTCAGTTCAGTCCTCTTATCAGTTATTAGGGCCCGGGCACCAAAGGTGCAGCACCAGAGGGTGCTAATGCCCTATTGTTTTTGTCATGTTTTATCACTGTTTTTCTTTTTGTCATTAAAAGAATTCACCCATTTTTGAGGCCTTGGCAATGCTCAAAAACTCATGAAACTTTGCAGACACATCAGACCTGTGAAAAAAGTAAAAGTTATGTAGTGCTTGGGCTTACACCATATCCTAACCAGACATGATGCGAATATGAGACGTGATAAAGTCAATCAAAAATAGCCAATCAGAAGAGCGTGTGGGCGGGCTCTCTCGGCAAGCTCCGGCACTCGCAACAAAATGGATAAGTACATAATCAAATTAATGAATATTACACCATTGTAACATACTAAGATACATACAACAATACATACTGAGTTACTGAAACAATCTTTACCATAAAATACACTTGTCTCTTAACGATGAGTTGACAGTTTGAATGTTCATTTTATTCATTTTATTTATTTTGAAGATCTAAGGTGAATTGTCCATTGTTGCTTTCAGTACGGCTATAAAAGACACAAAATGATATTGAAACTCACACTAGATGCTTTTAACATTAAATAATGCACACAAACAGTACCTGAGGTTATCATTATTATACTTTGTGTTTTTTTTTTTTTTTTTTTTTTTTGTCGTCATTAGCTCTGCCCAAAAGGAAGTCAGCCATTTTGGATTGTTTGAAAATGGCATGCTGTAGATTTTGTGTAAGTGGCACCAACCTTCAGTACAATCATTCCAAGACACTGAAGATGCTAAAATTGCAAAGATATTATTGAAATCTCGAACAGTGTTGCCATGGCTTGACGCGATAAAGAAACATCAAAAATGGGAAATGTGTCTCACATCGTCCGCGTGCATCATGTGATTTACTTCAGATTGGACACCTATATTTGGCTTTGTGGGCTGATTACATTGATGTGGCTAGTGTGGGTCATGGTTGTAGCGCCACCAACTGGCAGAGGGAAGGAGGGCATTTTTAACAAATTTTGAAATATTCCTTTTTCCACATTTTCTAAATTGCTTCAGATGTTTTTATAATAATGGCAAAGTACAGATTTTAAATTAAGGGATTTTTGATCGCTTAAATACTGTCGCCATGGCAACACATTAAACATTATTATCCTTTTTATGTTTAGTCATGTCTTTTTGAGGTACTTGTCATGCTTTAATTTTCATGATCTTTTGCACACTTGTCAGAGTCATCTCCTATTATGGCTTGGCAAAGGTTAATTCATAAATAGAGGTGGCTCTATAGCGCCACCTAGAAAATGGGCATGTTCAGGGAACTCTGTTGCACATCCCTTTTCAACTACGGTCACAAGCTTTGCATATATATAAATTTCATTAAGCCAGACAACTTTTATACCACAGACATTAGCTCCACCCAACAGGAAGTCTGATCATTTTTTTTATCTTTTAACAATGGCATGCTGTGGAATTTCAAATACTCCCCTGGGGGATTCTTGTGACTGCCATCAAACATACGCAAAATCATGCCAAGACACTGAAGACGCTAAATTTAAAAAATGTATTGATTTTTGATATCTTAAAATGTGTTGCCATGGCAATGCGATAAAATAACATAAAACAGAACAGAACAGAAATCTTCCTCCTCCAATGTTCCCGCCCAACTGCCTGCTTTCATCCCCTCACCTGGTTATGTCCAGTACCCTGGATCCGCCGGCACCACTGGTGATGTCCAGCTTCTCAGCTCTTCCCCTGCCGCTAACTCCGAGGGTCTTGTCAGCTCAGCCTCAGACTTCCCCTCTACCAGCTCTATGTGATGCCGAGTCCCCGGCAGCAGCTCGGGCCTCCAGACCCATGTCTCCACCTCAGCCCATCGGCTCCGTCCTGGCTCTGCGTTCCCTCATCTCTACCGTGGTCCGTCAGCCCTAGGACTCCTCCAGGCTGCCTCATCCCTCCGGATCAGCCTCAGTCAGTCGTCGCTCTGCCTCTGAAATGGACTTCCATGTCTCTGGCTGCGCCTCGACCCTCCACCCCTTTGGCTCCACTGGGCTTCTCCTTCCCTCTGGCTTCCCCACCACCCTCACTCCCTCCGTTGTCGCCCGGTCTGCCTAGCCCCCATCTCTGCCTCTGTCCTTGGGCTTCTGGGCCATGGATGTCACCCTGGTCAGTTGGCTTCTCTGCTCCACCAGATACTCGATCAGCTGTGTCTTATTTAGTTAATTGTTATCTCCAACACACATACTCCCTGTTCAGCTCAGTCCTCTGTCCAGTAATTGTCTTTTGTAATGTGTATTTCTCCTGCATTAATGATTTAAGGCAATTTTGAAAATATTCCTATTTCATGCGTGTTCGATGACACCAAACCGTTACAGTTCTTCCATGAAAATAACGTAAAAGAAAGCTTGAGTTCACATGAAATATCATATTTCAGGACTCTTAATTTTAACTTGGCAGTATTTTTCATGTTGCATCAACTAATTAGTAATTAAGTAATTATTGATGTTAATTTGCAGTCTTCCTGTAATTCTCTTCTGTAAAGAACAAGAATGTCCATCTCTCTTACCCACAATATGCCCACAGGGAAAATAAACCTTAATGAAATGCTGAAAAACTTACTCATCTTTCACTCTGAAAGGAGACCTTTATGTACTCTCTTCCAAGATATGCAACTCTTTTTCATTGCTGAAAAGAACTGCTATTTAATGCTTTTTGGTAAATTGAAGTGAAATGCCTCAGGGCAGCAAACAAACATGCTGCTTCAATTAAGATATTCAGAAGGTTTTTTTTTTTTCTGCCTATTTGGTATCTATGCCTGCTAGCGATAATCAAAGTTACCTCATTAAGCCTAAAGCTGTAAACATGACAGCAATCAGGTTGTTGAATATAATGTGTTTCATTCACATGTGTTTGATTCTTGTTGTTTTTTTCTTTTGTTTTTGTTTTTTACTTTTTTTCTTTTTAATAAGTATACACTTAATTCATAATCAGCTATAATCAGGATCAGGTATGTTACAACTTTCCAGATCAGTTGACACTTTCAGGACTGGAGCTTCAAATTTTGGGCATGGAGCGTCTCAAACACTCACTCAAAATGGTACAGGTCAATGTCAAAATCAAATTAATATACAATGACAACAGTGGCGTGTGGTGGACTTTAATGAAATGAGGAAGCAAATTCTGTTCTCTGGGTTTGAGAGTTTTTTGAGCAGTTTTCGGAAACTGCCTTCGCAGTTGACATTGTTAGAAAGAGTGACTTTAGAAAAATGTGCTTTACTCACTGACCTTTTTATAATTTTTATAATTATATATTTTATAATAATCGTATGTTCAGAATTTATTTAGTTATTTACTTGTGTTTTTTTTTTTTTTTTTTTTTTTTTTATAATAAGAGGCACTGCCTCTTTTGCTTTTTCTGAGAAAACATCATCAAGGTATAAAGTCATTCACAAGTTTCCCAAGACAACACTACATAAGCCTTAAACATGGCAGAGGCATTATATAATCAAAAAGGCATGTGCTCAAGTAAAGAAGACTTTCCCTGTATTGGGGGTCTTTTCCAATTGCCAATGTCAACTTGTGAGGTCTAATGTGGAGTACTATTGAGCTTTTTTCAGACTAGTTAGGAGCTCTTTGATTCTGCTATTCTAGTCCACGTTGAATCTTCAAGCACAGTCTTTTAATTTAGGGCAGTCGGGGCTTGAGCTCCCCCTAACAACCCCATTGTCAAGCATCCCTGAAGCAAAGGTTGAAGCTCAGGATTAAGGCTTGGTGGGCAATGATTTCTCTTTGGACAAGGTGGCACCAAACCAGTAGGTGCCTGATTATGCACAGATGTGGTGTGCCCAAAGTCATCTTCCTTATATGCGGCAAAGACCTTTCACTTATTCAGCAACTAGTGAGATGACATTGTTGTTCTGTATTAAGTCCTTCACCCTGCAATGAAAGCACATGATGTAAATTGTCGACCCCTTTTCTTTACACCTCAGTAATAATAATATTAATAGAGCCAGAGCAGCATATTTCAAGCTGTTTGTACTTCTCCAATAGTGAAGTCCAAGAGTGCATAGAATATTTACAGTTGTTGTCAGCCAGGGTAAGTTTTTCACCTTACAGCATTTCATTGTGTTTCTGAAACAAAGCTTGATGAAGTAGCTTATCTAATAATATACATTATTACAAAAAAGCAACAGGAAGGTAAGTTTGATCAGGGTTGGAACTAAACTATTCAGGAAAGTGGATCGAGGGCCAGAGTTGAGAACCCCTCTACTAGACGGACATGTCTCACACTATTTGCAGCACCTCGCACATGACACAAGTTTCTAAAAATGCAGCACTCAAATTAAGTTCTTCAGTTTTTTTCCTTTAAAATCATGCATCTCTAGACCTTGCTTTTTTCATTCCACCACCCCGCAGAAGCATTTTTGTAAACATGCACTAGATGGAAGTATTTCACAGTTGTGCTTGTGCGTAACATACTCGTGCTCATGTTCATAAGAAGTGCTACACCATCTTTGATGTGAAATGTCATTGGCTGTCATGTGTTTCGTGACTGATTGCATCATGTTAAATTTCAGAAGTTTCTTTTTCTTGATGTGACACATAAGATAAGTGATTGAAAGCAATAGAGTTCCTGGTTCACCAATATAGCCACGCCTACCTTTAGCATCTTAATAGAGGTGTTACTGTAAATGTGCATGACCATGCTTCAGTTTTTATGCCTTGGGACTGAAAATGGGTTAAAGCAATTTGTACAAGGAACATCACAGTTGCAATATCAAGCATCGGTCCACACCAGTCACTTATCCCATTCACATATTTCAGAATTTCCCCATCCATACACACACTATTGTGAGCTCCAGCCCCCAGTTAGGATCATATGCTCATGTCCCTTGTACCTGTACATTCAATTGCAAACAACATAAATGCATAAGTTACACATAAACAAAGCATATTTCCCTCTTACATCTTGGGATTTACCAACAAAGCACCAGCAAGGGAATGGCACAGGGATAACATGCCACACATACACAGAGGGCTAAGACAGCTCTGGTACTGAAAAAAAAAAAAAAAAAAAAGTTCAGCAGTAAACTTTTCAAATAAACTTTTAAAATAAAATAAACAAACAAATAAATAAAAATTATTCCTGACATTTTCAGGCACAAATTGCACCGTTTCCTGCAGATGACCCTTATGTAGAGGTCAGAAGCTAAATGTCTGAGTATTATACTGAAATGCATAGTGGCTGACAGTACAATAACTACAGGAGAGAACATGCAGTACTGAACACTCAGGAACATAAAGTGCTGAGTGCTTCAGGTCTGATTTCCCTGACTCTGGTGTTGTGCATTACTCATACCGTACCTACGTCTGGCTCATTAAACTTCTGAACTTGTCACTGTGAGAGAGAGGGAATATGTTTGTGTATATAGGCCTACACTCTGTGACACAACACTAATTAAGTCCCTGTGTGTTCACTGAGAAATTAATATTGTTTTAACTGTACTGTACATTCTAAAATTGTTTAACTTTGAGATTATTACTTCTGACATTAGAACAAAATATATGGATATGTGAACATGTATACAACTAAATTACCGATCTCTTAAATATTTTCTAATTTGACTAAACATTTTCATTTAGTTTCGTGAACATCTTTATTAAATCCAGCTTCATCATGGAGAGCGCAGTTCATGGTTGCATAGCAACGACAGATGCCACGGGAGCGCAAACACTTTGGAAAGTAGAAGAAAGAGCGCGACCGCGCTTTCCACACCTTTTTAGATGCGACATGTGAACGGCCCCTAAATGTACAAAAGAGAGACAAATTACTATTCAATAATGGTGGCTTAATTGCAAGTATCTTTTCATGTGGCTGAATACAGTACTTTAAATAATTCCATTACCAGCAATAGCTCAATTTAATTAGCATTAATCATTATTATGATGAATCACTTTCATCATAAAGTAAGTGACACCAATGTCATGGGTTCGATTCCCATTTAATGCATAATCAATGTATACTTGGAATGCAATACAAGAAATTTGGATAAAATCGTCTGCCAAATGTTTAAATGTAATTGCAATGCAAATATTTTGCGAAGCTACACCAATAGGGCTATGCATGTTTAAAAACTCAAACTGGTTATATTTAAAGAAAAAATAACATGAAAAATGAATAAGTAAAATGTTTATTTTGGTTCATTTTCTGGAATTTGTGCATGCGTTCACACACATTCCGTAAAGACACGTGACATCAGGATGTGACGTGTAATGTCTCAGCAGCATCTTAAGTTTATTTATGATCTGTGATTTCTCTCTCTTTTTATTTATTTATTTTTTTTTTTTTTTTTATGATTTGATCATAAATTAGCACATTGCGTACTGTTCCACTAAGTTGGGGAATGATTTCAGCTTCAGCATCATCACTACGACACACCCCTGGTCCTGCATTTTGTTAACACAGGGCGCATTCCGGGACTGATCCTGGCAATGTTACTAGGTCTCCATCCCGGGATTGACCCCGGAATCAATCCCGGGACATATCTGTGTTCACACAGAAAGCACTCTTCTAAAAGCTACAATAATGTCTTCAGCTAGTCAGCTTGAGATCATCCAGCTAAACTAAGTAATATCTTTTAAGCCTAGTATTCTAGTAGTGAATGTTTTATGAGCAGTAGAATAATCTCTCTCTTTTTTTAGTTATGAGAAACAACAATATTCATCTGCACAGTCACGCAGAGCTGAAGCACAACCAAAACAATTTTCTTCCGCAAAATGTATGCAGTTTTGTTTTTTAACCCCTACAGGGCCAAAAGTTAAGTTAGGTAAAAAAAAGTTAAGTAAAGTTTTGATGATCCACTTTAGACATTCTACTAACTATAGTATTCATCATTTGAAGTGATCAAAACCTTTCATCAAAGTTGTCCTAAAACCTTCATCTTAGGACAACTTATTTCTTAGGACAACTTTGATTGATTAACTTTTTTGATCCATTTAAAATGTTTAGAAATATGTAAATGTGAAAACAAAATTAATCAAAATTAGGTGCGTTGCAGTTACAATGCATGTTACACACCGTAGAAACCACACAAAAATTGTAATAATTGAAACCATTAAAATTCTATGTAATTCTATAAAACTCTAAGCAGCATGAATTCAATTTGACAGAATTTTAAACACATTTACTGAATGCCTAATTAAAGTTACATTTTGGCCTTTTTGTCACACAAAGCTGTAGCATGGCTTCAGACTTGGACTATAAGTGCTACATCATATAGACTACTCATCTGATTTATGATTTATGGTACTGTTTTTGTAGCTTAATGTGGTTTACAACATTAACATGCTAGAAGATTAAACACTATTCTTTAATAGAAGTACCCACAATGATTATGACCCAATTTCCTAAAAACTATCACAACCCATTTCCAAACGTGTCCAAAAGCAGGCCGACATGCAGACATGCTGACAGGGTCTTTGATGACATCCTTTTGTCAGAATTTCATGGCCTGTTTCCTCCCACCTGTCCAGTGTGATTGCCACACGGGCCTGACTATCACCACAGCTGTCACTGCCACCACACCAGCCATAATAGCTTTCTGGAAGCATTCTTCTTCATCATTGTCAATAGCTCAAAGCAAACTTTAATTTACCAGGCCTTGCATGACACCCTCTTAATACATTTTAATAAAGTCAATATAATATTTCAGTGTCTGCCTCCGTAATTCCATTTAGGGCCTGTCAGGATAAATTGATACCCAAGATCTCAGTCGTTGATCACTTTGGTGTGATGGCTGTGCAAAAGTGCTTATCATAAAGGTCGTAGACAGACATGGAGAGACTCATTCATTCAGAAGAAAACAATCACTGGAAAAGGAGTCAAACATTTTTGGAAGCACCACTTTGAATTAAAGTGTTCTTTATATATATATATATATATATATATATATAATATAATTAGTTTTTTTTTTTTTAAAAAAGTAAAAAAAAAAAAAAGCTTAGGCATATCCTTGCTGAAGGAAAGTAAGAGGCTAATAATAGATCAGTTAAGAATATATATATATATATATATATATATATATATATATATTTTTTTTTTTTTTTTTTTTTTTTTTTTTTTCCCCTTCTCAGCAGACTTGGTAGTGATTCTCAGAAATCTGAAATCTGTGTAACCAGTGTCTCAGTGTAGCGACACTGTTTCTGTTTCAATGTTTCAGAATGACTCGTATGGTAAATCTAGTAGTTATAACTACTTACTGCAAAATTAAGAGATAAATGTTTAGAATTTTGCATATTATAACCTGGAACCTGCATGTGGAAAATTATTACAGTTAGATCCAAAAGATAGTTTTAGCAACATGCTACAGAACAGAGTTACCTTACTAGCTATATAAGATTGTTTGCTACACTAATATATTACTTTACGGGCATTACTGGCTTGTACTTCTAAATCCATAATATTATAAATTTACAGTTTATTGATGGTCTGTGGTTTTACAATGCTGCAATTTTTAAAGACTTCATATTATTGTTAGGTGACCTTAAAGGGTGCACTACTATGAAAATCACACTGCTTCAGAGTAACATAAGAAAAAGTCTATTTTCATAGATATTGTCAATAATAGTTGTCCATATTAAAATATGTATAAACTTAATACATGACCTAGATTATTTATTTAGCAAAATCTTGTCCTTTAAATTTAATGTAATATTTATTAAATAAAAAATGTTGCTGCTCCAATTAAGCTCAGTGTGCTCCCTTTAAGCTCATCCACATTAAACATCTATGTAAATACTTCATAATATTACGATCCGTCTAGGTTAAATCGCAATAAATTAAGAAAAGAAAGAAAAAAAATGCCTCCCCCGCCCAGTCGTCAGACCAAAGGAAAAAAAAAAAAAAAGATAAATAAATCAAAACCACTAGATTCAGGGTTAAAAAAAAAACAACTAACGTTTTATTAAGATAAAAGAAAATGAGTAACATTTGAGAATTTCCAGGATAACATAAACCAGTAGGTGCATAAACTTCAGGAAGACCCAAGGCCCAAAATAACAAACAAAACGAATAATAAACAAAAAACATCCAAAATAACTTCCCTCAGATTATCAAAACAAAATACAACAAATTACCCTTACTACACTAACAAAACAGAGCGAACTTAATTTCAAAAGAAAAGGGCAGGTCAACCCTACCGAGCACCATCACTGTAAAAAAAAAGAAAATATATAACAGAGTCAAGAAAATAAAATAAATTACACAATATGTAATGGGGGTCTGGCGGCTGGAGAGAAGACAGGAGAAGTGCGACCGGCCCGAAGTCGCACAGCTCAACTGCAGAAAGCGGAAGAGATGGTTTTAAACCCTTATTCAATCGTCCTAAGCCAATCCCGGCAGAGAGAGGTGGAGCCATCCCGCAACCGATTAGGCTATGTGATATCCTGCTTAACACAAGCAAAGCAAAAGAACACAGACAGAAATAACAGGAAACAAACAAAATAAACAATATACTGAATTACACAATTCCGTAACACCCCCCCCGACTAAAAATCAACATCATCCCTATACAGAGCGTGACAACGCATCAGCTAGCACATTTTCTTTTCCTTTCTTATAAGAGATCTCAATATTAAACTCCTGTACAATCAATGCCCACCGCATAATGCGTTGATTAGAGTTACGCATTCTTGCAAGAAAGGTTAGTGGATTATGATCGGTAAAAACTTTCACTGGCAATGAACTGGAGCCAACGTACACTTCAAAGTGTTGAAGAGATAGTAATAGCGCTAAAGCTTCCTTTTCGATAGTACTGTAATGGAGCTGATGTTTCAGAAATTTTTTTGAAAAGTAGCACACGGGATGATCCACACCGTGTTGATCCTCTTGTAGAAGCACAGCACCAGCTCCAGTAGCGCTAGCATCCACATCAATTTTGAAAGGAAACGAAAAATTCGGGGCAATTAACACAGGGGTGCTACATAACAAAAAATTTTACTGAATCGAAAGCTGTTTGACACAAGTCAGACCAAATAAAATCTTGAGATTGACCAAGCAAATTCGTAAGAGGCAAAACAACATCTGAGAAATTGCGACAGAACCCACGGTAATAACCCACCATACCCAAGAACCGTCTCAATTCCCTTTTAGTTCTAGGCATAGGAAAATCTAGGATAGCTTGCACTTTGGCAGACACTGGGCGGATTTGTCCTTGACCCACCTGCTTTCCTAGATAGGTTACAGTGGCTTTACCAAACTCGCATTTTGCGAGGTTAACTGTAAGCGAAGCCCCTTGCAAACGATCAAAGACAGTGCGAAGGGTTTTTAAATGATCATCCCAAGTAGAGGAATAAATCACAATATCATCCAAATATGCCTCACAATTACCTACATCGGCTAGTACAGAATTCATAAGACGCTGAAATGTGGCCGGAGCGTTTCGAAGGCCGAAAGCCATAACGGTGTATTCTAGTAGGTTGTCAGGAGTGACAAACGCAGAAATTTCGGCAGCCCGAGGTGTTAAAGGTACCTGCCAGTAACCCTTAAGCAGGTCCAACTTCGTAACAAACACAGCCGAGCCCACTTTATCCACACAGTCCTCCATACGAGGAAGGGGAAACGAATCTGCTTTCGTAACTGCATTAACACGCCGATAATCAGTGCAGAAACGAACTGAACCATCACTCTTAGGGACAAGCAAACATGGCGAACTCCATGGACTGTTACTAGGAACAGCAAAACCATTGTCAAGAAGATACTTTACCTCAGATTGCATTAATTCACGTTTAGTGGGGTTTAAACGATACGCATGCTGCTTAATCGGAGAATGATCTCCTACCTCAATATCGTGATATGCAGCAGTAGTACGAGAAGGTACATCTGAGAAAAGAGCAAAGTGGGACTGTATTAATTCACTCACATCATTTCGA
This sequence comes from Ctenopharyngodon idella, assembly GCF_019924925.1. Lineage (NCBI taxonomy): Eukaryota > Metazoa > Chordata > Actinopteri > Cypriniformes > Xenocyprididae > Ctenopharyngodon > Ctenopharyngodon idella. The sequence continues at coordinate 29,765,719 of NC_067223.1, forward strand.
GGCAGATCAGACAGATATGACAGAAATGATTCTAAATCTGCCAGAATTTGCGAATTCTGCAATCGCATACCAGTCACAGGAATATTTCGCAAAGTCAAACCATCCTCATCTGGACAATATGTTGAGTGCACAGAAGCAACCGAGGCAACAGGGCTATTAAACTTTCTGACCTCGTCTCGCGTCATATACGATTTCAACATATTAATATGACATACGCGAGTCTTCCTTCTTCTGTCAGGTGTGCGGACCACATAGTCAGTCTCACTGAGCTTAGACTCGACAACATAAGGACCATAAAAACGTGCTTGCAGAGCAGATCCCGAAATCGGTAGCAGGACTAAAACTTTGTCGCCTTTCTGAAAACAACGAGAAACAGATTTTTGATCAAAATGGGCTTTCATTTTCGTCTGAGTAGACGATAATGAGATACGAGCCAGATCACAAGCTTTATGCAAACGCTCCCGAAACGAGCTCACATAATCCAACACATTGATCGAAGGAGATTCCTTGGACATCCACTTTTCTTTCAAAAGCTTAAGCGGACCTCGGACAGTATGTCCAAAAACCAAGTCTGCTGGACTGAAACCCAAAGATTCTTGTGTGGTTTCACGTACAGCAAACAACAATAACGGTAAGCCTTCGTCCCAATCTTTCGCAGAGTCAGCACAATAAGTACGTAACATAGACTTTAAAGTCTGGTGAAATCTTTCCAGAGCGCCTTGAGACTCTGGATGATAGGCACTAGCCACATGATGTTTTATATTCAACTGAGTCAACACTTGTTTAAACACTCTGGACATAAAGTTAGATCCTTGGTCGGTCTGTACGATTTTCGGCAACCCAAAAGTAGAAAAGAATTTAATCAAAGACCGGAGAACGGCCTTAGTACTCAAACAGCGTAATGGTACAGCCTCTGGGAATCGAGTAGCTGTACACATCATTGTGAGTAAATATCGATGCCCAGTTTTTGTTTTCGGCAAGGGACCGACGCAATCTAATATAAGATGCTCAAATGGTTCTCCCACAATGGGAATAGGACACAAAGGAGCAGGAGGAATAATCTGATTCGGCTTTCCAACAAGCTGGCACACATGACAGGAGCGGCAATATTTCACTACATCTGATTTTAAACCAGGCCAGAAAAAATGTCTTAGGATGCGCTTATATGTCTTCGTAATACCCAAATGACCAGAAAAATTATGATCATGAGCCAAATTCAAAACTTGTAAACGTGAATTAACCGGTACCACGATTTGATAAACTGAATTACATTCAGATCCAGAAACAATAGATGACCATTTGCGCATGAGTAATCCATCATCCCAGAAATAAGCAATAGGTTTCTTATCTAAATCATCCTTCCCCGTCGCTGACATTCGGCAACGAGAAAGAGAAGCATCCTGTTGTTGTTCAGTGACCAATGTTTCTCTGTCGATAGACGACGACAGATCAACTTCAGCACTCGAACGCATGGACAACGGCTCAGAGCGCTTTAATACAGGAACATCAGAAGACTTAGGAGTTTCATCAACAATATTAGTCAAATTCAAAAACTATCGGAAAGCCCTACTACATGTCCAAACTTACGAGCTTGTGCTCGCGTAACTGCGCACACAGGAAACACAGAGGGAAATTCAGAAGCCAAATCCTTTGAACTTTGAGGTTCACAAATCGGATCATTAATCACTTCAGGAAGTGATGACACTTTTTCTCCGGCAAGATCATTGCCGAGGATCAAATCAATTCCTCTAACAGGCAACTGAGGACGTACAGCCATTTTGACAAGACCGGAAACTAAATCCGACTGAATATGTACATAATGTAGAGGTACTTCAAGTATTCCCATCTCAATACCTTGAATCAAGACATTTGAATTACATGAGGAATCTTTAGAAAATGGTAACACACTATCAAGTATAAATGACTGAGCTGATCCGGTATCACGCAAAATTCGAATTGGTTTTGTTTCTTTTTGATCAACGAAAGACACGGTGCCATCGAAAATAAACGGATCATAAAGCGGATCAACACTTTGTGCATTATGATTAATTTTCGATTCTACACGAACGAAACCAACACTTTTAAAATTATCCCCTTTTAGCGATTGATTTTTCTTTTTCAGTACCGGACAAACTGCAATCAAATGCCCAAATTCATGGCAATAGAAGCATTCGCGAGTTTCTACTTGATTTGGAACAGAGGGTTTCAAATATCTTACATTTTTACCCACACTAATTTGAGAATTTTTCCTACGATTAGGTGGAAAAAATACATTTTTGTGCGTTAGAACGAATTCATCTGCACAAACAGCGGCCTGCGAAAGTGTGGTCACCTTCTGATCATTCAGATGCACCACAATTTTATCGGACAACGAATTCTTGAAATCTTCAAGCAACACTAATTCACGAAGCTTCACAAAATCAGATATCTTACTGGATTGGCACCATTTATCAAAAAGAGTCGCCTTTTCATGGGCAAACTCCACGAATGTCTGATTAGCACTCTTTACATGACAACGAAATTTCTGACGATATGCCTCCGGAATTAATTCGTAAGCTCTGAGTACAGACGCTTTTAAAGACTCATAATTAAGACTCTCTTCAAGTGACAACGCAGCACAAACGTCTTGAGCCTTTCCAACTAACTTACACTGAAGCAAAAGCGGCCAAATTTCTTTAGGCCAATGCAAAGCGGCAGCTATGCGTTCAAATGCATTAAAATATGAATCGACCTCAGTTTCTCTAAACGTGGGAACCAACCGAATTTGTTTACTAATGTCGAAATCGTTAGAATTTGCCATAGATAAATTGAGAGAATTAACATTAGCAGTATCAGGCATTGGCGATGTAGGAAATTTACAAGTAACATTACTTACCGACAAACGGCGTGCGCCTTGTCTTTCCAGTTCATACTGCTTCATCTTCAACAGCTGTGTACTATATTCTTGCCGTTTAACCTCTAAATCAAGTTCTTTAAGTTTAACTGCCAATCTAAAATCCTCAATATTTGAGCTTACAAGTGAATTAGGAACAGCGTTTACCTCAACAGAATCTCCAAAAGGAACTTCCGCATCCTGTACACCTGCTTCAGCATGTGGAAAATCTGGACTGGATTCATCACCCTGCAAAACTCCGATATTCACCAACTTTTCACACAACGTTTCTCTAATTTCCCGCTTTGTCCCAGCCTTTGGAACAGATATGTCATTAAAAACTGGCCACCAAAAGCAAGTCAGATTTACGACACTTCTGTAATGTCTGCAAAGTAGGTGAAATTCTAAAAGCTTCAATACTGAACTCCATCGTAACCAAATTACAAAGATAAAAACTGCCAATCAGAAATAACAATATATGCATTTAGCAAATAGTGTACTCACCAGTAAGATATCCTACTTTTCTTTCCGAAAGCGATCAAAATTCAGTCGAACAAGCAACAAATGGCCTAACGAACAAAAGGGGAAGGGGAAAAAAAAAACGGACAAGCCCCCATTTTATTACGATCCGTCTAGGTTAAATCGCAATAAATTAAGAAAAGAAAGAAAAAAAATGCCTCCCCCGCCCAGTCGTCAGACCAAAGGAAAAAAAAAAAATAGATAAATAAATCAAAACCACTAGATTCAGGGTTAAAAAAAAAACAACTAACGTTTTATTAAAATAAAAGAAAATGAGTAACATTTGAGAATTTCCAGGATAACATAAACCAGTAGGTGCATAAACTTCAGGAAGACCCAAGGCCCAAAATAACAAACAAAACGAATAATAAACAAAAAACATCCAAAATAACTTCCCTCAGATTATCAAAACAAAATACAACAAATTACCCTTACTACACTAACAAAACAGAGCGAACTTAATTTCAAAAGAAAAGGGCAGGTCAACCCTACCGAGCACCATCACTGTAAAGAAAAGAAAATATATAACAGAGTCAAGAAAATAAAATAAAATACACAATATGTAATGGGGGTCTGGCGGCTGGAGAGAAGACAGGAGAAGTGCGACCGGCCCGAAGTCGCACAGCTCAACTGCAGAAAGCGGAAGAGATGGTTTTAAACCCTTATTCAATCGTCCTAAGCCAATCCCGGCAGAGAGAGGTGGAGCCATCCCGCAACCGATTAGGCTATGTGATATCCTGCTTAACACAAGCAAAGCAAAAGAACACAGACAGAAATAACAGGAAACAAACTAAATAAACAATATACTGAATTACACAATTCCGTAACAATAAACAGACTTTAAATATTAACTGATTGTTGTCACTTTAAGTTAATCTTTATAAAATGATTAGTAACTTATTTTCACACCCTTAAAGGGTTAGTTCTCCCAAAAATTTGATTTACTCACCATCAAGCTATCCTAGGTGTATATGACTTTCTTCTTTCAGACGAGCACAATCGGACTTATATTAAATAATGTCCTGGCTCTTCCCAGCTTTATAATGACAGTAAATAGAGGATGAGATTTTGAAGCCCAAAAAAGTACAACCATTCATCATAAAAGATATCCACACAGCTCCAGGGGGTTAATAAAGGCCTTCTGAAGCGAAGTGATGCATTTGTGTAAGAAAAATATCAATATTTAAAACTTTAAAAACTAAAATAACTAGCTTCCGACAGACGGCTGTACACAACGATTTACGATGAAAGAGTGAACTCTGACTTGACACATGACGTAATGACGAACACAGAAGCGCAGAGGATAGAGCAAAACAAAACACCGGTCATGAAATTAGAATATATAACTGATTAAATTGAATGCTTTGTTGCTTGATTTTTAGTGTTCCGTTTTTGTTTTTGTTTTTTTTTTGTTTTTTTGTGATTGACAAGAACAACAAGAATTTTTAATAAAACATGTTGTGAGCTTAATGGCAACAGGGGTGTGCTTAAAGGGTACAAAAATGTACCCATTAAGCAAAGCCAGACTTTTTGCATTTAATGATGTACATATTAATTGAAATGCTTTTGTCATTTAAAATAAAATTAAATATTATTGTGTGAGAGATTAATATTTTATTTTAACATAACTTCTTGTACTGAAACTAATATCCTGTGCACTAAAAATGTCTCAATGTAGATTTTGTTGAGCTTAATAGGTACGTTTACCCTATATATAGCACATTTGGTGGATGCTTCCTGTACCCCAACTGTAATTTATTTCTGTGTTGGCAAAGCTTAATTTTCAGCATCATTAATACAGTTTTCAGTGTCACATCATCCTTCAGAAATCATTCTAATTTCTGATTTGCTGCTCAAGAAACATTTCTGATTATTATCATTGTTGAAAACAGTTGTGTACAATTTCTTTTCAGGATTCTTTGATAAATATAAAGTTCAAAAGAACAGCATTTATCTGAAATAGAAAGTTATTGTAACATTATACACTACCCAAAGTTTATACTTTTATTCAGCAAGGATGCATTAAATTGATCATCAGACATTAAAGATCATTTATAATGTTTATAAAAGATTTCTGTTTCAGATAAATGCTGTTCTTTAGAACTTTCTATTCATCAAAGAATCCTTAAAAATTGTACACAACTATTTTCAACATTGATAATAAGAATAAATGTTTCTTGAACAGCAAATCAGCATATTAGAATGATTTCTGAAGGATCATGTGATGCTGAAAAATAATGATGCAGTAATGATGCTGAAAATTTAGCTTTGCCATCACAGATTCACAGAATAGAAAACGTTATGGTTACTCATGTGACCCTAGTTCCCTGAGATAATGGGAATGAGCATTGCATCTACTTTAGCTGACGCTTATGGGAAAATCTTTTTCCCAATCCTGGTTCACGTCTGTGCAGTTGGTTCATGTCTGGGCAGTTGCACAGGCAAATGGCATTTCAGCCCACCAGAATGGGCAAGGTTGACTGCCTATAAAGTCACGCAGAAACGCCGCTATTTCAGAACTTTTGACTGAGAAGCGTGTAGCATGACTTGCTGGGCAGCATAGTAGCACGGCAATGCTTATTCCCGTTATTTCAGGGAACCAGAGTTACGTGACTAACCATAACGTTCCCTTTCTATACGGTTCACTCGCAATGTGTCTGCTTTAGCTGACCTTTATGGGGAACTAATCTAATAGCCATGCTACAAGCGCAGAACGGAAGCCGCTCTGTGTGCTGACAGCTAGAGTGCGCTCGATCGTGGGCCCCTTGGCCAGCTGTATAAGGAGAGGCTCAGACCTCGGTCAGAGCCTGCTACACAATGTATAAGAGTCTCAAACTGAAAACACCCGTGCTTGAAGAGCAGGGATATCTAGGTTATAAAATGTGATAAAAGTGGACGACGAGGACCACCTGGCCGTTGCACAGATATGTTCCATGAAAACTCCGCTGGACCAGGCCCAAGAGGAGGCCATGCCTCTAGTGGAGTGGGCCCTGACTCCCAGGGGGCATGACAAGTCCACGGACTTACGAGCCAATGCTATCACATCCACAATCCATCTGGATAGTCTTTGCTTCAAGACCAGATGTCCTTTACTGTAGTCTCCGAAGCAAACAAACAGCTCCTATTGCTCTTATTGAAAATGGCCAGAGAGCTCGATATATACTCTCAAGGTCCTTACGGGATGGGGTGCCTGCTCGCATTCTGCGGGCGGCAGAGCTAACAACGCTATCACCTGCGTTCTGAACAGGGTGGAGAGCACTTTTAGGACATAGCCTTTTTTCAGCCTAAGGACCCACATGGGGCCCGAATTCAAGGCAAGAAAGTTCCACAAATAAACCTGGCAGATCACCAACTTGCTTGACTGATGCTAGAGTCAGCAAGAGGGCAATCTTAAGCGAGTGGGACTGAAGGTCAGTCGTCTCGAGCAGCTCAAAGCGAAGGCCTCGGAGTGCCCAAAGAACTGTGGAGAGGTCCCAAGACAGGACTGAACAAGGGCAGGGAGGATTCATCATCCTGGGAACCAAGGCTGGTTCTGCAAGTGTGGTGACACCAGAAGAATTGAACATTTCCCCTGACCTGACTGTTGAGCTCGAACTGTTGAGCTGGGAACACGTAGAGGTGCAAGTGAGGCCATCTCTGGGCTAGCCCATCCATCTCTTTCGAGAAGAATGTTTTACGGTTGGAATTCTCTTTTGTCGTGAAGAGATCCACATCTACCCTGCCGAATGTGCACCATATCATGTCGATTGCCTGGGAGTGAAGCCCCGGGGAAAGACAGCCGAGTGACAGCATGTCCACTCCTATGTTTGAGGAGCCACGTGAACCACCCTCACTGAGCAGAGGTTTGTTCGTGCCCATAAGAGAAGTCGGTTTACCAGTCTGTGTAGAGAGCGAGACCTGGTACCTCCTTGGTGGTTTATGAAGGCAATCACCGTCTTGTTGTCCGAGCAGACCAGGACATGATGGCCTCTGAGTTCCGTAAGGAACTCCTTGAAAGCCAAATTACTGCCATCTTTTCCAGACGGTTGATGTGCCATTTGATCATAGGAGTCACTCAAGAGCCGAAGGCTTTTCTGCCGTCGTATATTGTGCCCCAACCCATCTTGGAGGCATCTGTCATGACCACTTTTCTCCTGGAAACAGAGCCCAGCATTGTCCCGTTCAGGTAGAAATGGGGAGAAGTTCAAGGGACCAAGGCCTTGGTCACCCATAAAGTGAGTCAGCCCGTGCGCCATGCATGAGACAGGACACGGCTTTTTAACCAGAGCTGGAGTGGTCACGTGTGGAGCAAGCCCAGCGGAACTACTAGGGAGGCTGCTGCCATAAGGCCCAGTAGCTTCTCCTGATTTTTAGGTGCGCTCTTGAGAGAGCCAAGCCTGCATTTGAGCCGAGTCGAAAACACCGATTGCTGTGCTGTTTAGACTACATGACTTGCTGTGGAGTCTTGAAGTCTTTGTGATGTTCACACTACGTGACACTACGTAAATGATCCACAATCATGATATATATCATGATCTTAATCTTAATCTATAATGCGAGATGGGCGACGCCTTGTTTGTTTGCGCCTTGTTTGTTTTCAGAGAGTCCTGTCAGTCGGATTTATAGGCTACAGCACGTGAATTCATCCATTTGTACCGAAATATATGTGGCCAGTGAACTGGGAGAAGAATAGCTTTATAGTTTTACACAATGTGTATCTGATATGAATAAACATTGGCAAATTATATTTGAATGGATTGTTATTGCTGCTTTCATAGACATCAGTGTATATTTAATTTCCCCAAAATCCAGCTCACCACTCCGGGGATGGACTGCCATGCCTGGAGTCGAGTGGCAAATGGTTTAACCCAAAAAAGTTCACCCAAAAATTTTCTGTCATTAATTACTCACCCTCACGTCGTTCCACACCTGTAAGACCTTCATCCATCTTTGGAACACAAATTAAGATATTTTTGATGAAATCAGAGAGGTTTTTTTATCCTCCAGAAAGCAATGTAATTACCACATTCAAGGTCTAGAAAATTAGTAAAAATATTGTTAAAATAGTCAATGTGACTACAGTGGTTGAATCTTAGGTAATGAAGCGACAAGAATACTTTTTGTGTGCAAAAACAAAACAAAAATAACGACTTAATTCAACAATCTCCTCTCTCCCGTGTCATTCTCCTACACTGTTTACACTGCAGCGCTTCCAGGTTCTACGTCAGAAAGCGACTCATTATTGGCCGACCCTGTACACGTGAGCAGCACAACGCATGCTTGTGATGCTGACATTGGAGCCGGCCAATACTGAGCCGATGTTCTGACGTAGAACCTAGAAGCGCTGCAATGTAAACAGCGTACAAATCTCCTTCATCTAAAACACCAGGAATTACCAGTGGTTTAGACTTTAGAAGGAGAATATGATTAGGCGTTAGCTCCTCAAGATCATTCACATCATCAGAGGCTTTCATAATGGGAAGGCCATTAAAGATTGCTTCTATTTCACACAGAAGAGTTTGAAAGCTTTCATCATCCATAGATTATTGTCTAATGGTTGAATACAACACAAGAATGGTTGAATACAACACAAGAATGGTTGAATACAAGCCTGTCCCAAATTCCACCGATGTGAGACCCTGCAGGATGGTTGAATATCCACTTAAATCCTTTTGATGGCAATACATGCTGGATCTTATGGTCTAATCCAGCTACTGCTTCCCTCAGCTCTGACAAAATTTGTACCATTATCTGATCTCAACTGGGCAACTTGACCAACGACGACACATAAATCGGCGAATTCCATTAATACAGGAGTCTGTATTTAAAGTATAAGCCATCGCAAGATGTACAGCCCTGCTTGCCATGCAGGTGAAAATTACCCCGTTGTGTTTAACTGTTCCTCGACCTCTCTTGATTTCAATGGGCCCAAAGTAGTCAACACCAAAGTTTGCGAATGGTGGTAAATAAGCTTTTTACCTGATTTACCACCTTTCACAAACTTTGCTGTTTCAGCTGTTTTTAAACAATTGTCCGATGGCAGATAGTGAAAATAATAGCTTTTATTGGCTGATACATCAGTGTATCTCTAGAATATAGAATGAAAGTTCATCTTTTTGGGGCAGTGTCCTCACCCAGCTGTGCTAACTATGCATTGAGGAGGTTCTGGAGGCTTGGAGCACCTGTCTTATAGGTAGAGTAAATGGTGAAAGAATCCCCAAGGGGTCATAGATGGAACTAACCACAGACAACATGCCACGTCTTGTGTGAGGATGCTCCTTTATGGATAGCCTAAAGGTGAATTTATCCTTTTCAGTGCACCAGTGCAGACCAAGTACTCTTTCCATTGACAGATCATCTTTATCCAAGTCAAGCTCTTTGATTGCCTTTGATCTCTGTTCCTCTGGAATGCTGGACATGACGACACGACTACTACTTCTCAATTTTGACAGTTGAAATCCTCCCTTGGCACAAGCAGCAATGAGATTCTGGGCCATATGGAGTGCTTCAGCTTCTGTAGGCAAAGATGTTAAGCAGTCATCCATATAAAAGTTCTGAAGAATAGTATTCAAAACACAACTGTCAAAGTGTGCTTGATGGTCTTGTACGAACCTCCTCAATGCATAGTTGCATACAACTGGGCAAGGACACTGCCCCAAAAAAGATGAACTTTCCTCCTATATTCTAGAGATGCACCAATGTATCGGCCGATAAAAGCTATTATTTTCACTATCGGCCATCGGACGATTGTTTAAAAACAGCCAATAATCAGGGCCGATTATATCCTGTCAATCAAAAAGGTGTGGAAAAATGTGTCTGACTGCAAACTCATACTGTCTGTGAAGAGAATATCTCATGTTAAATTTAGGGCAAGTTAACGCGACAATAACGCATTAAGATTTAAAAACAGCTACATAAAGCAGGCTCTATTTGGCCCTATGAATCACCCGTAGTTCAGGCCAGGGTTGCCAGGTCTGCAACCAGTCATCTCATCCAATAATTGCAAATAGCTCTGTGCTTTGTTACTTCTAAAAAGAATAAAGTCTCAGCTTTCAAATTCTGTCTTGAATTTTATCACGAAATTCAAACAATAAGTGCTGTTTTGACGCTCTTAAATGTGACGTGACAGATCGCTGTAGCAGCTCACGTCAAGCAGCACCGCGGAGCGCGAGTCATCTTTTCTACTTTAATATACTTTACAGCTCGAAAAAACATGCATGAACATCATAAGTAATACTGAAAGATACAGTACAACTCACCGAATTCTGTATCATGTCTCATGTAATCACTCACACGTCAATAAAACAGCTTGTGAATAATGTCACTTAACGTTGCATTTACCTTAGGAAAGTTATCCAGCGTTCACAGTTCGTTAGTTAGCTATAAATAAACACGAGAGGAACTTTACTGTTAATTATATATGTATGTTTGAATAAATTTGCCATGAAGACAAGTGCTTAAGAAAACTACCTTATACGTATGTGCAACTGAGTTGTATACAAACATTTCAGTTTTTATTTAGGTGTAATTATTACAGTATATCTGAAAATAAACAGCAGTTTAATATAATACATCTGTTGTTAATTGCAACCAATATTATAGTGTACCAAACGAGAGGGTTCTCTGTATAGTTTGCAGCATTATTTGGGAGAGATTTTTTTTCTCCATAAGAAAAACCAAACTATCGGTATCGGCCGATATAATTTTGAATAATCGGCTCTCAGTATCAGCTGAGAAATGTAGTATCAGTGCATCTCTACTATATTCCATAGCATTCTGCATAACATCACCACAAGGATAACAATGCAGAAAAAGCAGAAAGTCCACATGTTTCTGAGAAACCTTTACCTGATGAAAAATGGCTTGTATATCAGCTATCAAAGTCACAGGCTGCTTTCTGAACCTCATAAGAACTCCCAGCAGAGAGTTGGTGAGATAGGGACCCAGCAGCAGCTGACCATTCAGAGAGGTTCCTTTAAACACTGCACTACAATCGAACACTACTCTTAGAGTTTTATTTTTTGGATGATGTAAACTATGGTGTGGTATGTACCAAACCTTACCATCTTCTTGTTTCAACTGGTGAGGTGGTACTACATCTGCATATCCCTTGTCAATAACTTCAAGCAGAAAAGATGTATACTCTTTGTGATATTCTTGATTTCTTTTAAACTTCCTTTGTAGACCCAGAACACGCTGTTCTGCAACACTGCGGTTGTTTGGCATGATGACATCAGGAGACTTAAAAGTCTATACAATAATGACCGTCTTCAAACTTGATTGTGGTTTCTATTATTTCCATGAACTGTCATTTCTGGTGTAGTGATCAGCAGGCGAACATTCCACAAACAAGTTCCACAAACAAGGAACTAGATGGGCTAGGAGATAAGCCTGCAAAGACAATCATCCTTACCATTTGTGCATGGGAAGAATGATGACATTAGCAGACTAATCCTATCACCATTTTCCCCATTGTTCACCCCAGTCTCTCGGTCCTAAAACCTGAGGTGTGAACTGACTCCACTCACCAAACAGGTTTTCCCATGTCGCTTGAAGCCAAAAAGGAAACAAAATGGACAAAATGGAGCAAATCTTCTCCATTTCTATTAACAGAACTGTATATACTTAATGAGTGCTGTTTGTATACATGCAAAATATACAAACTTACCTATTAAGGTATACATGAATGCATAGATAAACGTTCAACCCAATGATGTTTGGACTATGTTTTCAGCACGATGCCCAGGTTAATCTGAAATTGGTTTGGAAAGTGAATTATGCAAAGGAAAAACCTTAAGGACATTGTTCTAAACATGAACTTTAAGCTATGCAAATAAACCTCATGCAAGAAAGGGGCTATCCAGTGGCCACCTCTGACAGCATCAGCCAATCAAAACACTGGATCTGAAAGGTGCCAATTTGCATCTCCCTCCTTCTCAGGACAGATTAAAAGGCTTGACTTTGAGACAGAGATTGTGTCCTGTTTCCGGGTTGCTGCAGTTTCCTGTTCTGGTTCCAGGCTCCAGTTCCTGTTTCAGTTCCTGTTTCAGTCCCGGTTCAAGGTTCCGGTCCCAAGATGTGCTAAGTCCAACTCTATGGAGTTGTGAGGTTGCTCTTTCAAGACTCTGAAGCTCTAAGAGAGAAACAAGGAAGTTCTGCAAGAAGTGAATTTGGGGAGTTAGAAAACTGCAGTGGAGACAACGATGACAAGCTAAACTGAGATCCTATTGGCAGTGTCTACAGGACAGCCAGTCTTTCTTTTGTCACTATTACCACCTCTTAGTGGCCCATTCACGACCCACCCCAATAAGATTGGAGTTGGATAGGAGTTTTTCTCTGTGCGTCATGTTCTTTAGACGAGAACACCTTTCCAATGAATGGCAGCTTTTACAGGCAATACACATTTTATTGATGTCTTTCGGCTGAGCAGGACTAGTACAGGTAATTTGTACTTCAGACAGACACAACTCTGAAACCGTATGAACAGCTGCAACAGTTGCAGGACCTTTACTGGTAGATTTAGGCTTAGCTTTGACACGAAATGAGGATGCCTGTCCACTATCTCCAAACAATGGATCAGAAAGAATCTTTACCTGATGCTCAATAAACCTCACCAAATCAGAAACACTCCTGTAGCTTACAGGCAGCAGCCCTCCACTTTTCTCGAAACTTGTAAGGCAGCTTCATTGTAATGAGTTGAAGGTTAGATAGTACAGGCATTCTTGCTTGTCATCTGTTTTCATTTCGTCCATATGCTGTAAATCTTCCATTACATTACAACAGCTTCTCAGAAAATTTGAAAAAGACTCCAAAGCATCAACATCAACATCTCAATGGGTCTCCATCAAACTCCAATATCCTTCGAGGTGGAAGAGAATCCAAAGCTTGCTGTTGAAGCAGTTGAGCAGTAATGTTATTTTGCTGCTGTACAACATCATAAAAGGTAGGACTTGGACTAGAAACGTGAGACAACAAATGTTGTGTGTGAATGTTATTTTCAGGCCCGTAGTAACTTGAATTTTGCTGCTTTGCAGATGAAAGTTTACAGTGTATTGAAGCTGGTGCTTGAGTTTGCATGCTTAATCTCTCTTTTGGACATATAATCAAATTGTCATATTGAGAACTTACATTTCATTGTTCTAAAGGCGCCTTTGGGTTAGAGCATTTATTTGATTTACATGATTTTACATGCTTCACATAATATGCGTTCATCGGATCCTCTTCTTCACTCATTCCGTCAACACCTCCTTCACTTGATTCCAGCACAAACAATTTTTCAGTAGAAGCAGCTAATTTTGATTCCAAATTGTTCCTTTTTTCTCCGCAGTTTCTCCTTTTGTCTTTGGAGATCTTCCTCTTTGGACTCAAGAACATGCAATTTATTTAAAGTGGCTATGGATTGCAAAAGGATGGCCTTTTTAGCTTTAGCTTTGAGACGAGCAGATGCAGTGCCTGAAGCCTATTAAATACATTACATCATATAAAACTCCAGTATCAGACAACCATTGTTTGACATCAGTGATAAACTCATTATTTTTATTCATTTTGCAGACAAGCCACCTTTGTGCTGTTCATAGTTTGAAGCATTGGAATTTTCAGTAATTAATTAGGCCTTATGAGTTTCAATGGCATCTTTGCACATTGTTTCAAAACTCTTGAAATATCTTTGCACATCAGAAAATGTTTCTTTGGTCACTTTTCCAGAAAAAAGATCATTGGCCCTTTGTTTAACTTTATTTGCTTGAGTGAACTTTGATTTACACTGCCTTTGCAAATTCTCAATAGACAATGAAAACTCTCTTCTCTGTTTCAACAGCACTGTTTCTTTCAATAACAGCATAGCCATGCACTGAATTACTTTCAACATCATCTGCATCATCCTTTGAGATGATGTTTTAAATAGTTTAAAAGCAGTGGATCTATGGTAAGAACCATATGTTCCTGCCACCTGTCCCTCCTGATACAACCCATGGGAAGTTTAAATATCATGTGATATTAACAGGTGACCACACCTACACCACTGGTGCACACTGCCATCTAGTGGTTGAACAATCATTACATTTGGCTCCTATATGTCACAAAAGTCCCGTGAGAGGAGGCAATGCCTCCATCACACTATGATTTATGTGATTGGTTATGATTGGCTATGATTGGTTTACGCAATAAATCCCGCCTCTTGTTTTTGTGCGTTTCGCGTTCGTGATTCAGTCTGAATGAACAAAACGATGGTGTTAATGGGAAGAATAATTAAAAAGTAAACAGCTCAGCTACTTAGATATTTGCTTTGTCATGTCAAAATCAAACTTGTAAAGGCCTGAATACATGATGACTGTTTTTTTTTTTTTTTTTTTTTTTTTTAGTGAGCAATCAGCTTGGTGAAATTAAAGATACATCTTTGTGACTGTGACCAGTGTTTACCAAGCATGATGACTAATGATCCGAAAATAAATTTACTATTAAAAAGAACATCTGAACATCAGTTCACAAATAAAATATATTGTTTAAATTATTACTGCCTCTAGTTATTATTTTGGAATAAATGTAAAAATGCTTAAAACACTTTTAATAAATAGAACATTAATTACATTGTTAATGTAAAAATACAAGATATAATTGTATTTGGTGCCGTGTCAAGTCACAGTTTCATCAGTAAAGTGCTCGTAGCAAGGTTTTTTTATTTATTTATTTTTTTAAATATACACAAATAGATGGAGAAAGAGAATAGAAAATCGAAAAAAGAAAATTAAAATAAAAAGTGCTAATATTGCTGGGTCAAGTGTTAACGAAAAAGATATGTCTTTAGCAGTTTTTTGAAAATGGCTAAAGACTCAGCTGCTCGGATAGAGCGTGGTAGGTCATTCCACCAACCAGGAACAGACCAGGAGAAGGTCAGTGAGAGTGATTTTGTGCCCCTTTGGGAAGGCACCACAAGGTGCCGTTCACTTGCAGAACGCAAGCTTCTGGAGGGCGCGTAAGTCTGAAGTAGTTTAGGTATAGAGGTGCAGAGCCAGTGGATGTTCTGTAGGCTAACATTAGAGCCTTGAATTGGATGCGAGCAGCTACTGGCAGCCAATGCAAACTGATGAAGAGAGGTGTGACATGCGCTCTCTTCGGTTCGTTAAAGACCAGTCTTGCTGCAGCATTCTGGATCAGTTGTAGAGGCTTGACAGTGCATGATGGAAGGCCTGGCAAGAGAGCATTACAATAGTCCAGTCTGGATAGAACAAGAGCTTGGACAAGAATTTGTGTGGAATGCTCCGATAGGAAGGGTCTGATCTTCCTAATGTTGTACAGGGCAAATCTGCAGGACTGGGCCGTTGTAGCAATATGATCTGTGAAGCTAAAACAATCATCCATCATCACTCCAAGATTCCTGGCCGTCCTGGAAGGAGTTATGGTTGACGACCCAAGTTGAATGGAAAGGTTGTGACGAAGTTTTGGGTTGGCACCGACCACAAGCAGTTCCGTTTTAGCAAGGTTGAGCTGAAGTTGGTGGTCCTTCATCCAGGCAGAAATGGCTGTCAGGCAGGCTGCGATGCGACCAGCAACCATCGGATCATCTGGTTGGAATGAGAGGTAGAGTTGTGTGTCATCAGCATAACAGTGATAGGAAAAACCATGTTCCTGAATGACAGATCCTAGTGATGACATGTATATGGAGAAGAGAAGTGGTCCAAGCACTGAGCCCTGAGGTACCCCAGTAGCAAGATGATGCGACTTGGACACCTCACCTCTCCAAGATACCCTGAAGGACCTACCTGAGAGGTAAGACTCGAACCACTGGAGTGTGGTTCCTGAGATGCCCTTCGACATGAGGGTTGACAGGAGGATCTGGTGGTTAACTGTGTCAAAAGTAGCAGACAGATCCAGCAAGATGGGTACCGATGATTTTGAAGTTGCTCGTGCCATTCTCAGGGCTTCAGTAACTGAGAGCAGGGCAGTCTCAGTTGAGTGGCCACTCTTGAAGCCAGACTAATTGTTGTCAAGGAGGTTGCTCTGTGTGAGATAAGTAGACAGTTGGTTGAACACAACTCTCTCAAGTGTCTTCGCAATGAATGGAAGAAGGGATACCGGTCTATAGTTTTCTAAAAGTGCTGGATTCAGAGTGGGTTTTTTAAGCAGTGGTGTAATCCTAGCCTGCTTAAAAGCTGTGGGAAATGTACCAGTGTGAAGAGAAGAATTAATAATGTGAGTGGGGATAGGGTCAAGTGGACAGGTAGTAGGGTGATTGGAAAGGATGAGTTTGGAAACATCTGCCTCAGAGAGCATAGAGAAGGAGGGGAGAATTTGTGTGTTTTCCATTAAGATGTTATTGTCAGTATGTGGTGTGGAGAATTAGCCGCTGATGGTTGTTATTTTATGTGTGAAGAATGTGGCAAAGTCATCAGCTGTAAGAGCTGATGTGGGAGGGAGGGGAGGAGGGCAAAGACGAGAAGAGAAAGTTTTGAAAAGTGTGCGGGAATCAGTAGAATTGTTAATTTTATTGTGATAGTATGTGGTTTTAGCATTGGAGACATTTGTAGAGAAAGATGAAAGGAGTGACTGATAGAAGCTAAGATCAGTAGGATCTTTAGATTTGCACCACTTCCTCTCTGCAGCCCTGAGTCTCACGGAGAACATCGGATAGCCATCGGATAGCCTGGATGAGAGGGGGCAGAAGTCATCTAAGCAAGATGTTAGGTTGGTGCGAAGAGTGTCAGTAGCATTGTTAGTGTCCAATGATGAGAACTGTTTTGGGGGAGGAAGTGTGGATGAGACCAAAGAGGATAGGTGGGAGGGTGAGAGCGAGCGTAGGTTTCGCTGAAAAGTAACATGTGGTGGAGTGTGTGTTGAGTTAGGGGTCAGGTTGAGATTAAAAGTGATAAGGAAATAGTCTGAGGTGTGTAGTGGAGTAACCAGTGTATTATCAGTGGAGCAGCAGCGTGTGTAGAGGAGGTCCAATTGGTTACCTGATTTGTGGGTAGCTGTAGTAGACACTCGCTTGAGATCAAACGAGGCAAGCAGAGTGTGGAAGTCAGTAGCCTGAGGTTTGTCTAGATGGATGTTGAAATCTCCAAGTACTAGCAGAGGAGTACCATCCTCAAGGAAGGATGAGAGTAACACATCTAACTCCTCCAAGAAGTTACCTAGCTGACCTGGGGGACAATAAAGCACTACAACATGGATTTTAGCAGGGTAGGTTATGGTAATTGCATGTGATTCAAATGAGCTGTAGTCACAGAGAGCTGGTGAAGGATTGAACTTCCATTCATTGGACATAAGCAGACCATTACCACCACCCCTCCCAATCTGGCGTGGGGTGTGAGAGAAAGTGAAATTAGAGGAGAGGGCTGCCGGTGTGGCAGTGTCCTCTGGTTTGATCCATGTCTCAGTCAGAGCCATGAGATGGAGACCTGAATGAGTAGCAATAGATGTAATGAAGTCTGCTTTGTTTACAGCAGATTGACAATTCCAGAGACCAATAAAAATTGAAAGTAATGTACTAGATGACATGGGTAAAATACGCAGGTTGTTATGATTGCACTGCCTCCAACGTGTGGCACGCGATTTACGAGTGATAGTAATAGTAGGAATTTGGAAGCACATATCTAAAACAGGTCGCAAGATAGACAAACAAGAATAAACTGTATAAAAGAGGAAGGAAAGAAGGAAAAAGAGCAATACTCAAGTGCCTTGTTGGTGTCCTTGCTCAGTGGAGTCACGCAGGTAGAGTCGCTGGTCTTTACACTCTTCGGTCTTCACTTGATGAGGGCTTCACACGAGAGCTGCCGCGGTATACTACACAGTTTTATACCCACTTGATACAACGTTAATTAGTTCAGCAGGCCACGCCTTACTGACTCAGAGCGAAAGGAGAACAAACGCGACTTGCCACGTGAATACAGTAAACAAACTTCCTAGCAACGACACAGCACTAAAATCAAACTAGAAATAACACAGAAACACTTATAGTATGTAGATCCTCCTGTTGCTTGACTGCTTCTCTCTAATAAATGCTAAATTACAGCTGTTTAAGTACTATAAGCTGGCTTTGGCCACACCTTACTGACTAAGAGTGAAACGAGAACAAACGTGACTCGCCACGTGAATACAGTAAACAAACTTCCTAGCAACGACACAGCACTAAAATCAAACTAGAAATAACACAAAAACACTTACAGTATGTAGATCCTCCTGTTGCTTGACTGCTTCTCTCTGGTTCCTTTAACCAGGAAAATGTGACAACATTGTGTAACTGACTAAAAGCAAAAATTGTAAGTTTATCTGCTCCAAGAACAGCGCTGTTATTACCTCGCTAGTGAGAAATGTCATGTAGCTTTTAAGATGCTGAACTATTGTTCTGATAAAATCGTCAGAGCAGCGCTGACAACAGGTTTCTATGCAAGTGTGTGTCAGTATGTGTGTGTGTGTTTGAGTGGGAGAGCGGAAGAAATAGAGTATGTGCTTTCCATGCATAATAAAATGTAATTTTGTGTCAAAAACATGGTAATAATTTGACATTTTTATCCTATTGTTTAGTATATTTATTTACTTGGTCAGTGTCATTGTGAGTTTTGCTTCTTTTGCTGTTTTAGGCTAAGGACCTTCAAAATAGGCTAAATGAAATCATTAGACGAAGTGATACTGTACTGCGGCCAAGACCTGCCTGGAACTACTTTAGACCTGAAAATAATTGCACACCTTAGAATGTTCATCAACCAATCAGATTTAAGCATTCAACAGCCTTTATTTAAAGTGACTTACTTATTACTGGAACAGTAGCTCTGGAGCTCAATAATGGCAGAATGATTATAGCTTATAACTCCAAGTCCTTGAATATTTTGATTTTTAATCAATATTAAATGTTAGCTTTAAAGGGGTATAGTTCACAGACACATTTCTCAAAATATCTTTTATGTTCCACAGCGAAAGAAAGTCATGCATTTGTGGAATACCATAAGTAATATAGGGCCCTATGAAATCCGTTTTATTTTTTCCCAAATTCCGTTTTATTTTTTCAGTTTTTTTTTTTTCCTCCCGTTTTAATTTTTCTGGATTGCGTTTTTTTTGTTTGTTTGTTTTTTTCAGTTGGTTTTTTTTTTTTTCTGAGCTTCGGAGCGTTATGAATCTTTTGTGTCGGATCAGCGGTTCGGAGCGCCAAAGTCATGTGATTTCAGCGGTTTGACACGTGATCCGAATCATGATTCGACACAAAAGATTCATAATGTTCCGAAGCTTAATGAAGCAGTGTTTTGAAATCGGCCATCACTATATAAGTCGTTATTTTGTTTTTTTGCCGCAAAAACAAAAGGTCTTACGGGTGTGGAACAGCATGAGGGTGAGTAATAAATGACATTATTTTCATTTTTGGGTGAACTAACCCTTTAATAACAACAAAATTTATTAATTAAAAATGTATTTTTATGAAATGTTTTGTTTTTTCAGGGTTCCCATGAGCCTTGAAAGTACTTGAATTTCAGACACATGAATTCAAGGCCTGGAAAGTACTTGAAAACCATTATTGGTCCTTGAAAGTGCTTGAAATAAATTTGAACTAATTTTTGTGAAATTTATAACATGCCCCACTTAGTCCTAGTATATTTGTTTTGGAATATTATTTTATAATCAGTGTCTGAGTGTTTTCCATTGCGGTACTTCCCCTTGCTTTGTTATTAGGCGGGGTTTGGACATTTGAGCAGCTGTGACACTTGCTGTGTCCGAAATGATCATTCAAAGTGTGAATGAACTTTGCAATGAACATGCAAAGTGTGTGCGATTTTGATTGCTGAGGAGGGTCTCAACGATCTGCTTTTGAAGAAATATCGTTGTATCGTGCTATAGTACTTTCTGCGCCTCCGTCTCAACATACTGTGTAGTACAAAGCGACATACATTTACATCACGTTAACACAGTGGTAGAGTTATACTTACGGAACACTGCAGTTACTCACATTCACAAAAGTTTATTATTTGCATGCGTTTTAAAGCCTTGCTGGTTAAACATTTTATCAGTGTGCTGGTCTGACATGTGCTTTTCTGAGCGGGTATACCCGAAGCGCGCACACTCTAAAAGCCTGTCAAACACTGCATTTACTGGACAAAGCTATAATTCGCATTTTATTCTGCTAATACTGTCAAATACACACAAGGTTTGCACCATTGGTTAAGTGTAAAGTGAAAGTAAACAGTTTAGAGAAAATTGGATGCGTGTCAATATATTAGATGCGCGCATAAGCCTTAAAGAGACAACACATGCTGCGACTTGTCTTTAAAGGTAGTTCAACCAAAAATGAAAAATGACAACTCTAAAGTTGTTCCAAACCTGTATTACTTTCTGTCTTGTGCTGAACACAAAAGAACATATTTTGAAGAATGTGGGTAACCAAACACATTTTTGATATAAGGAATTAGTTTGACTGTACTGCTCAGTCACTGGCAAAATAGTAAAACCAACATGAAAAAGATTTGTGATCAAATCATGAATCGTGATATGATATTTTTGCCATATCGCCCACCAGTACTTATTACTAAGAATATTATGCATATTATGTAGAGGCAATCAGATAAGCCCAAAATGTGAACGTAATTCACCAAATTGAATGTTAGGCGCTTTGAGTTTATAACCTGGTCTCAGGAATTTATTCTAAATTTAGAATAACCACCTAGAAACCACCTAGTTAGATTACATTTGATGGAAAAACAAAGAATTTGATTCTCAGAACAGAGTAGCTACAGTAATTATGATAGAGGGAAGCCATTCGTTTTACCCCACAGACTAGGTTTGAAAAAAAAAAAAAATTGTTATTCTGAAAATATAATTATTTCCTTAAATAAGACATAGTCCCTATCTACAGGCCTTACTATTCTCTTATCATATATTACTGTATGTTCAACAAACAGCAAGCTTTAAAACACTTTTTCTTACTGCTGAAAATTAGATCATTTACAGTGAAATCCATTTTCTTTCGGGCAGGCTATATCACCATAAGCTTCATGGTGAATACTTCTACATCACTCTTATCAACGTAGTCCATAGTTACAACAAAAATATATATTGACTTTATTTAGTGGTAATTTTGGGAAAAACAGTAGAGGGGATGTTTCCCCCCACTCTACCCTAAATTCACAATTGCGAGTTACAAAGTCAGAATTGCGTGATATAAAGCCACAATTGTATCTTATAAAGTCAGAATTGTGAGATATAAATTGCAATTCAGATTTTTTTCAGATTTTTTTTCTCAGAATTGCAAGTTTATATCTATATTATATTGTATATATTCTGACTTTATAAGCCACAATTACAATCCATATAATCCTTTTTTTTTTTTTTTTTACTCAATTGCAAAATTTATTTTTGTAATATTCTCTCTATATTATAATGTTTTTACTCAAGTAATGATTCATAAAAAATGAAAACCAAAACTAGTGTGGAATAATTGTTAACATTAGGGATAAGAAAGCGTTTTTAATATATTTTCAAAATTAATGTACAAATGATTCTGTACCTCTTTCGGGTTAAAATGGATGCAAATGCAATAGTAGGGTTAAAATGTTAAGTACTGTCAGATGTTTTTCACGACGCATATGCTGGGATGTGAATTTGATAGGTGCTTTATAGGTGCGATTTGCGATTTTATAGGCGCGATTATTTGATAGGTGCGATATAAAATAAATGGTGCTTTAAAAAGTCCTTGAAAGTCCTTGAATCTGGTGTTCATGAAAGAGTGGGAACCCTGTCTGTTGCGTATTTTAATTTTTCTGGCAATCAAATGAACGCATACCATTTGATTTATCTTTTAATCATGAGAATAAACTTTTTTTTGTCAAACAATGTGCTACACAACAGAGCTTTACTGTTAAAGTTAAAACATGGAAGAAAAACTGAGAATATTCCTTAAAAATATAGTTTTAATTAAAGCCGCAAGCAATGATGAAAGGGCCCTCGCACCCGGGCTCATCGCCACCCGGTGGCCTCAGGAAAACAGTGGGCGATATTCATTTAAGCGGATAAACAGAGGAGAAATATGGCAAAGTAATTTTGATGCACCACACTACCTGCTACCAGCAGGTGGCACTTTGACGATAACTGAATTTTGTCATGTTGATGTCTTCAGTTCAAATGTGAAGTTTGGGGCAGATCGGACATTGTATGCCTGAGTTACAACAACTTCCTGTTTCCTGGCATTAATCGCAAACATTAGCACTTATAATTCAGAATTACAGTGCAAACCATGCCATTTCCTGTTGCCAGCAGGTGGCGTTTTGATTAACTGAATATTGGCATATAGATGTCTTTAGGCCAGGACTCTTATCACACGTGAAGTTTGGGGCAGATCGGACACTGTATGCCTGATTTACAACAGCTTCCTCTTCATGGCGAAACATCAGCCTTTGTCAGGCCGCCACAGACACGCCCTTCAACAAAAGCTTGATGTTTGCAATTTATCATCGCTAAGGTCTTCAGATTAGACTGACAACATATGATGTTGATCTGGTTAAATCTCTACGAGGAGTTAATCACAGTGTGAAACGTCATTTCCTGTTTCCTGTCAGATCGGACATTGTATGCCCGAATTACAACAACTTCCTGTTTCATGGCGAAACATTGAAATTTGTCAGGCCGCCACAGACACGCCCTTCAGCGAAAACTCTAGATCTTTGCAATTTAATGCCACCAAGGCCTTTAGATTAGACTGACCAAATATGACGTTGATCTGATTAAAGCTCTAGGAGGACTTTGTTAAAGTACAACGTCTGTAAATGGCAAAAACTGCAAAAATTTTGCAGAGAAAATTCAAAATATCTCACTTCCTGTTGGGTTTTCAGATTTTGCACCCAGGGACTTTTTTTGTAGGTATTGGGCTGTTACATGTGTCTAATTTCATACATGAAACATGAACATGAAATATAGCATGTACATGAAATATAGCATGTACATGAAATATAGCATGAAGGGCGCTTAATTTAAATTTTGTAGGTGGCGCTATCGAGCCATTATGCCACACCTAATTCTGAAACCCATATCAGACAAATTTCACCACTTCTGACACTTTTGCAAAGTTTCATGAGTTTTCGAGCATGTTTAGACCCTAAAAAATCCTCACACCATCGGTGCTTGGGCCCTAATAATTTATTATTAAATTAATTTATCTAAATTCTACTGTACAACACTAATAAGTTTGTCAAGTTAAATCGAACTTTTATTTTGACGGTTTGCCTAGAGCTTTGAGTTTCTGTGTTTATGACAATAGTTTTCTCAAACGAAGCGGTTAAATGCTGATGAAGTGACATTCAGAGCGGCTCTGGAGATGAATTTTGTGCAACAGAGGATGGAAACACAGCGAGCGTCGCACGTGCTTCAGTGTGTGTGTGTGTGTGTGTGTGTGTGTGTGTGCGCGTGCATGTGTGTGAGGAAAATGAAACCGTGCTTCCGCGTCATTCAATTCAGAGGCACACAGGTATGCAGGATTCATATTTAAATTGTCTTTTTGTGGTTTAATATTTACGGACACTAGTCTATATCACGATTTGATTTAAGTGTACTGAACTGCTTGTAATTCATACATCAAAACTTTTACAAATTCCGTGACATTCCGCGTTATATACTAAATTCCGTTTTTATGACTGGATTCCGTGATTCCGTCTACGTTTTCTGCATCGCGGAAATCAAAGGGCCCTAGTAATATCATTTTTTTGGTGATCCCTTTAAAGTTAGCATGAAATAGAAGTTGCAATAGTCTTTTCTTTCCTATCGTGATGTAAGTGAAACTGCTTCTCGAACAAGAAAACAAGTAGAGAATTGATTGGATTGTTGGATTGTTGTGGTTTGCTATTGCTACAATCTCATGTGAGTGACAGGCTGTCCTGCCCTTGCACCGAGAAACACGTCATAAGAGAAGAGAAGTCATTAAAAGAGGGAAAGTTATTTTGATTAAAGATTACCATCTCTGAAAAAACAACTTTCATTCTATATTAATATTAACATAAATATAAATAATTATTAGGGATGCACCGATACCATTTTTTAAGGACCAAGTACAAGTACCGATACCTTTTTTTTCTAGTACTCACCGATACTGAGGCCTATACATTTATTAATTTCTCTCTCTCTCTCTCTTTTTTTTTTTTTTTGATGTTACAGTTTTCCAGGCACAACACAGTGAGACTAATGAATGTAGGACAGCTTCTTCATTATTACTCTAATGAAAAAGTAATAATTTTTATGTGCTTGTCACAAACTTAAAGAACAAAAATTTCACAGTGTCCAATAAGGGCATAATTACCAATATATATAATTGTTGTTATATAAAAAGAAATTTACAAACAATACAACAAATACTATAGAGATACAAATTAAATAAATGTGTTTTTTCAGATACAGTAGGTTTATTTACCATGTATACATTTATTTAACATATTTTATTGTTTTATTAACAT
This sequence comes from Ctenopharyngodon idella, assembly GCF_019924925.1. NCBI lineage: Eukaryota > Metazoa > Chordata > Actinopteri > Cypriniformes > Xenocyprididae > Ctenopharyngodon > Ctenopharyngodon idella. Next base: position 29,790,505 of record NC_067223.1, read on the forward strand.
TAATGACAAATAAACCTACTGGTCCCTTTAAGACCGAATCCATGGATACTGACACATATCCTGTTTTCACCCAAATGTTTACTTCCACTTAAGCCATAACCGACTGTATACGTGAGATACTCCACACGATGGACATTTTGACAACTATGTGTGCATTTGACCATTCAGGCGCAAGGAGAACTGATCGCGCGCTGCCTGAGAGAACTGGGATCGTGCGCAAGAAAGAGAGAGAGTGCGCACGCGAGAGAGAGCGCTTCTGGTCTGTGTCATTCAGCGCGATTCCACCTATCCCGCTTTCAGTAATTGATCAAGTATTTCCACACCTCTGAGGCTGACATTGTTTCTGCTGCTGCCGCCGGAGTCTCTGTGCACAGAAAATTTTGACAGTAACGTCACGTGAGGTATCGGTCTTTGGTATCGGGGGTATTTTTACGAGTACGAGTACGAGTACGAGTACAAGTACATGAGCTTGGTATCGGGCCCGATACTAGTATCAGTATCGGTGCATCCCTAATAATTATATATTTAAATAAATAAAAAAATAAATATATATTAAAAATGCATTTAACGCATTTTGAACACAGAAAGCACATGCGACGTGGCATTCCTGCATCCGCCCGTCCTCACCTCATTTTTGTGGTGGGCTCAGTGTTGCCAGGTCTGCACAACAAAACCAGAACTAGCCCAATCACAGACAAAACTAGCCCAATCTTGTTTCAGGGGGTCCCCTGGTACAAATCACATTTCAGGGGGTAAAAATTGTCAGTTGGTTGTTGCTTCAACCTGCGGACTAAAAAAATAACCCGCGGCAACAGTGTAAAAAGTAGCCCAATTCTGTGGACAAACCATGATGGACTTGGCAATACCGCTGGCTGCAAATCATAACTAATGGACATCTATGCCCAGGAAAAGACAATAGCAGAATCCCGTGCATCACTTTCAGGTATGTTCAGAAAAAGGTGAAACTTTTTTTTTAGCTATTGAAGTTAATGGGTGCGATTAATTAAACGTGTTTAACGCTGTTAATAATTTCACCACCACCAATGCATCTGCCTGATTTGATACTAATGCAATTTAGTAGTAATTTCTAATTATTTTAATGTGCTATGCATTGCATGTAAACCTTTGTACCATGGTAAAGATATTTGTAGGGCTGTCACAATTCCTTAATTAAAATTGAGTGCTATTTGGAACGCTTTGAAGCCTTGCGAGGGTTCTTAGTGGCCTGCTGACAGGTGAGCGGTGCCACTTTGCTGCAACTGGATCGCTATGGTCTGGCTGCCAGTCCAGGTGTTGCGGGGCCAGTGCAGCCTTTGCAGGGGGCCGCCCTCAGCAACAAGCAGGTGGAGCTTGGACCCTCAGGGGTCTATAGGAAGAATCGCACCGAGGCAACTGCTGTGCGAAGTCCTCGACAGTGTCACTGAAAAGGGTATCTTGGGCGATGGGGGAATTGAAAAAGCGCACTTTCTCACCATCCCGCATCTACGCAAGGTTCAGCCATAGGTGGCGCTCTTGAGCCACAAGTGTGGACATTGCCCAACCCAAGGCCTGTGCCGTCACCTTCGTTTACCGAAGGGCATAGTCAGTTGCAGAGCGCAGTTCCTGCATTACCTCTGGGTCAGGACTACCCTCGTGCAGATCTTTTAATGCTCTGGCCTGATAGACTTGCAGGGTGAGAGACGAGGCAAACTTGCATGCTTTGGATGGAAGCCTCGGGTGATTCCTCCAAGTCGCGGCGTTTTGCAGGCATAAATGCACAGCAATTGCATGCCTCATTTGGGAAATGTCTGAGTACCCCACGCCGCCCCACCATCAAGGGTAGTGAGGACGGAGGAGCCAGTGAAATGCTTTCTGGCAGAGAAAGGTGCCTTCCATGACTTCTAGATCTTTTTGTGCACCTCCGGGAAAATTTAACCAGGGAACCATTCGTCCAACCTTGAGTGTTCGGGACAGAGCAGAGGAGTCCACTCAATCCCCATGCGCGTAGCAGCCCGGGCAAGCACGGCTGCCAGCTCGGTGTCAGCCTCGGACTGAGCTGTCACACCCAAAGTTAGAACTCCAGTCAGAAACTTTTGACTTGGAAGGCATAAGCCCACCCTCCGATGCTGCGATTGACAGCTCATCTTTCTCTCGAGCCTCGAATGAAAAATTAAGCTCACATGTGGTGGAACCGCCTAACTCATCCAGAAACTCGACCGGGGGACCCAAGCATGCTGAGGAATAAAAGGCCCACGGGGATTGACCTGGAGGAAGCTCTCTCATTGTAACCCCCAAATCATCTTCAGCACTCATACTCAGAGGTAGAAGGACCAGGATGGGAAGCAGCTGAGGAGACTCTCGGCCTCTTGAAGAAGTGAGGGCATGAACCATCCACAAACGCTGCTTCAGTATGAAAACACTGAAGACTGCAATTGTGCCTGTTGGAGGTAGAGAGAAATCGCCCGCATCCAGAAGGAAATGGCCCGAAAGGCATCTTTAAAAAGACATGATGTAACCGCTGATGTGTGCTCTGGATCCATCAGCAAATACACAGAGGTGAATTGGAAATTCACTTCTCTTGCAATAAAGAGATTCTTTGCTTAGGCTCTGAAGAACAAAGCTTAAGTGTGTATGCACGCCGGCCGCCTTATATACCCATATGTAAGGGGACATGGAGTGGTGAGCAAATTCCACATGCCAATTCCATTGGCCTTTTCTGAAAATGTCAGAGGTGTTTGGGGCTCCCAAGTGTGACCCCTAGTGTGTCTCATTTGACACAACGTTGGAGTGAAAGGGAAATGTCGTTTTTGTAACACTAGTGGCATCTAGCAGAACTACAAAAATAAAGCATATTATCAAACAACCTTCCAACATATTATGAATACTCTGAGCTGTGTTGCTCTGTGTCAAACATCACTAAAGGGGTACATTTGCCTTTCTGAACGCTTGCATGATGATGCTGTATGGTATTAAATTGTCCATTGTAGTACGTAACATTGCAATGCTTCATTGGTTTTGACGATGTTACGTCCCAGGATGTTTTTTGTTTGTTTGTTTGTTTTTTGTATACCTCTTAAAAAATGTGTGATGTGTTGGTGCCTGTTTTCTCTGTCTCTCTTGTGTATACTTTTTTTCTTGTGTGCTCCATTTCTTGTTGCCACTCCTATCACTCAACAGGTTTGTACCACCTGGAGTCAGTTCCCTGCTCGTCAGTGGTGTCTTCTCTGATTGGCTCTGTTGAGGAGTGCTGGAGTCTAAAAGACTTGCAGTACCTTCACTTGGAGAGAGACTGAGGATATTTACTCCACACAGAAATCTCTCTCCAGATGCCAAAGAGAGTTGTTGATCACTCTAATTGTGTGTTGAAGTGTATAGTGGAAGTGAGTTAGTGGCTCACATTAAGGCCCCGTCAACACGGAGACGCGTTTTTTTTTGAATACGCACAAATTTTGTATCGGATAGGTGTTTTTGAAACCGGGTCCCAGAGTGGATAAATCTGAAAACGCTGTCTTTGCGTTTTCGTGTGGACAGCCTATCTGTATATTTTATGAAACGATGATGTCATCACCCCATGTGTCGACCCTAGTCAGACGGCGCTAACAGCACAAAACAGCAACAGCAACAACAACAAGAATAGCAGACTCTAGATGCTTGTGTTCATGCTGCAGAAGCTACTGAGCCTAAATAAAGCGTTATTTCTAAGCTTTATGTAGTTTGTATACAGCGAGCAAGGTTTATGTGCATGCTCCAAGTCTTATTCGCTGTTTTAAGTGTATCTCTGTGGCAGAATTACAGCACCACATACTGGTCTGGCATGTATACTACATCGTTTTGAGTCGTTTCAGTGGTTTCGTGTGGACGCAGATATTTCTTGAGACGAGGAAAAAAAAAAGATCGGATTAGGTAAGCTCCGGCTTCGTGTGGACGTAGCCTAAGTGTTCTCAAATTGAAACCTGTTGTAACTTTTTTTGTGGAATTCATCATTGGTAGGGAGGTGGATGCCAATTTTGTCTGTGAGTATACCTGTTTTCTCCTGTTTATTGGACAGTAAGGGAGTAAGGAAAGTATATTGTATTTCTACCTCCCTGTCTGTTATTTTGGCCCATTTATGATTTTGAAAAACAAACATAAAACATTTAATTTGTCAACTAAAATAAAAAGAATCTACTTTTTTTTCGCAAAGCTCTTACGGACTTTTGTTTGTTGAACTAGGACTTCGAAATGGGAGTGCTCCTGTGTTTTCTCCTTTTTCAATCTTTGAAGGTGTCAATGAGAATTTTTGTAAGAGAACCTGAATGTCTTTTCCCATGTAACGCATCAGTCATGGTCCCACACAGGCTAAACACCCTCTGGCTCCACCTGCTACAGTCGCCATGCCCCAAACTCTCACTATAGGTTGAGCTGGAAAAAGATTGACCGATCTGAGAGGACCGCTCTCAATGTTTACATGATGCCTGGGGGGCTCAATGTTTACACTTTCTCAGGAGATAAGCCCATGAATGGCATACTAATAGTGGTCAAAGAACAATAAAACTGAGTTAAGAGAATATTTTAACATAACATGAAAATATGTATGATTTTTTTTTTTTTTTTTTTAATTGTATTACTATTTAACTTAAACCAGCAGTCTATAACTTTTTTTTGGTAAAAAAAATTATTCAAAATCAATTTTTGAGCAAGTACATAACCAGCCAGTGTACAAAACTATCTCCTTACCTTAGCCTGATTCACAACGGTAAGCTTGTAATAATGTTTTCTAATCTGAATGGTACTGGTAGGTTTCTGCAGGAAATTCGAGCATGTAGCCATTCGTCTTTGCGTCATTACGTCACGTCTGTTTACATAAAGGAGCCCCAGCTAGCAGGTTATAGGGCCTATGTCATGTGGAGGATGCTGCAGGCGGCGAATCATTTATAGACTTTTCTCACAGCAGCAGCAATTATTAAACTTATCATTTTGATGGCAGATTGTAATCCAGAAAGGTCCAAATGACAATCATCAGTGACAACTGAGATTCACCCATAGTCAAAAGGAAAAGACTTCGGACTGCGGAGTGGCTACAGATATTGAAATCTACAGGTAACGCTAATACACACTAAATCGGGGTGGGCAAACTAGGTCCTGGAGGGCCACTGTCCTGCAGAGTTTAGCTCCAACCCCAATCAAATACACCTGAACCAGCTAATCACTTCTTTCAGTATTACTAGAAGGCTAATGCCAGGTGAGTTTTATCAGGGTTGGAGCTAAACTTTGCAGGACAGTGGCCCTCAAGGACCAAGTTTCCCCACCCCTGCACTAAATACATAGTCACACAATGCTGATGTTGGTAACATTAACAATTTGAGAACAAAGTATAACATAATAATTTGCACAGTTTGACGTGATCTGAGCTAAGCGATCATTAGATTTAATCACCATTGGTAGCGTGATTTTTTTTTTTTTTTTTTTTTTTTTTTTTTGCTTTTTTTCTCAGTTGGTCAGAACAAAAGTGGCAGACATGTTACTTGTTCAGATGACATTTTTACGGTGAAAATTGTTATTTTTGTTATATTTCCAAGACGTAGAATCTGTCATTCCAAAGTACAGTATCCACACCGATGTGGTGACTGACAGCAAACATTAGATTCATCCACACTGAGGAGCCGTGCCGATACACAACCCACGTAAAGATGATAATTCCACAAATAACTGCAATTGAAGGTTTCAAACAGAGATGGCAACAAAGAGGACTTATGGACTGCAAAAAACTTATGGACTGCAGCTTTAAATACTCAAGAAAAAACCTGGTTCCATTGTGAAAGGGGATGTGAACAACATTAACTGAAAAAAAAAAAAAAAAGCAAATGAACTCTTCCCAGTCGCATTTAAATTTTGACTATACAGACCAGTAAGAATGTGTAGTTGCACTCATCCTTTAAACCACTTTCATACCAACCAAACCAGTCCACAACAAAAGCTCTAACATAAAAATACATTTAGTGTACATTTATAGTTGAGTTCAATAGGTAGTACTCTGTGGTTATATCAGTATATCCTACTAGTCTATATCACATTTAGCATTCCACATACTCTTCTTCACTACACACTGGGGGCAGATTACTGGAAAACATTATGTGAAAGTCAGGAATATGGAAACTGCTCCCTCTTTTTCCTCCTCTCTCTAATTACTAACCTCCATATTGGCTTGCTTTAGGAGGAGAGGAGATAATTTGGTTTCAACATCCTTTTGGGAAATTAATTCATTTGACTAAAGTGACTTAGTAATTACAGTGACATCAAGGTTAATTGCTAAAGCTGTATTGCCATGGTGGCGTCCTGTCAAAAATCCCCATACAATCTGTTCTCCAAATGGCAGCCAGGAGCCTGGTGATGGAGCAGGATGGTTTGACCAGTACAAAGTTTGTGCTTTCTGCTAGCAACACATTTAATTTGGAAGCTTCTTGACATGATAAAAATATGAAATAATCATAATGGATTTGCCAAAGTTTGCAAGAAACTGTCTCTTGCCCTATCAGAGCAGTAGGCTACTATGTTGGCACTAAATCTTATGTTAGTTGATATTGTTTATGTGCTCGAGTACCTAGCAAATATTTATAATTAAAATGATGACCCAATTAAAATGATGACCCAATCAGAAATGTTTTGCATAGTATGCCAACACATTATAACAGAAATGCTTATGATTTGCATTAATCATGAAATTAAAATTAAAAAATGCATTGCTAACAATAAAAATAAAATGTAAAATTTTTGTGGTGGGGTCAGTCAAAAGGGTCTTATTATGCAGTTATTAAGGTAGTTATCAAAGAGTTTTTATGCCGTTGGTAGGTTGTTTTGATTGGTTGCTAGGGGGTTCCTATGGTGTTCTGGGTGATTGACTGTAGTGCCAGTTATGCACCGAAGTTATGTTAAGGGTACCTGTAACAGGGAATTTACTGGACCAAAAATTGATGTTCACTAGATTCTAAATGTATTTGTTGGTCCTGTCCAGATGCTATATTACTGGATCTAAATTTCCGATACTTTCAGAATATGCAATGAATTCAATGAAGAACTTGCGCCTTGATTATTAATAGATTCTTATGTAGGTGTGTAGATGTGTAGTATACTGGGTGGTGTTATTGTCTTTTGATGCATATGAGATTTCACATATGAACAATTTTTTTTTTATATAAATATTTGGTGATGTTCAAACAGGTACAAGTATAATGTTATTTCATGCATTCTGACTTATTTCCACTGTTAAAGAGTTGGATTCTCATGCTAAACATGGCCAAAGTTTCAAAACAACTGTTGTATGTATGACGGAGTATTTCTGTGCCAAAAATACTCTTCCAAATCCTCTTAAATTTCGGGATCTTTTTTTCAAGTTTGTGCCTGTGTGACACCAGAAAGGTGTCCCGGAAGAACGTCAACCAGAGCGAGAGAGCAAGAGCACACCCATCAATGTGCTTCGTTCGGGTTTACGGAAGTCATCGGCAGCCCTGCACAGGACTTGCTCGAGAAAGATTTGTCACTTTGTTTTTAGACCACGAAATCAACAATGTCACCAAAGAAGTGTGTTTTTGGTTGCGTGTCTTTGGGAAAGATAACCTTGCTTCCCAAAGAACCCAGTGTTCAGTGCAGCTGAGAGATTTGTGCTCACGCATTACATTGATGCGCTCTCGATATTTGTTATTAAAATAACCATATAAACTGATAGTTGCAATCACTTTTTTATTGGTTAAAATGAATGGAGAATATCTCGTGTTTTTCTGTGGATCAGGATCGGCGCTTATGGTTTTATAAACAAGGCCCAGTTCTACGCTGGATTTACAGATCATTTGAAACTGAAAGATGGAGCGGTCACAGCGATAATGACCCCAGTCATGAGTCAGAACCGCAGGTGGTGAGTAAAAATGCATCAAATGTCTGTTTTGTTGGCAATAGGCGCCTAAGTGCATATAATGTAAACAACACAATCGTAGTGAATTCATTATTCATCATTCACTATACGCTATATTCATTATAGTGATTCTAAAGTTATCCAGGGATAATGCGATGGTGTATTGTGCGTGTTTAAATACAGTTGTTTAGCTGACAATTGATAGCTTGCAGACATTCACTACGCAAAAGCTGCGCGTGCTCCTCACTCTTTAGCTTCGCTCACACGACACACCTCCAGGTACTCAGCTGTTTTCGGAAAGACTCGGTACAGCGTATGTATCTTTTATGAATATGATAAAACTAAAGACTTTTCGGTGATATGAAGGATGCTATACTATTCTATAGGTACTCAAGATTAACATGAGATTGGCAGAAACTGTGTGTAATACCCCCCAACCCCCCACTATCTATCAGGATTACAATACTATCAGGATTACAATGGTTTCATTTAAAACTAAACAAATTATCATTTTGCCATAATAACACCATATTAAGCGCTGCTTGATTATACAGTAGTTCCTGGTTCTGTTGCCAGTGATGACTCAGGCGAGCCACCTGCTGGTGCATGCACAAATAACATCCGTCTACAATCTCCTCATACGCAGAGTTGAATCACTGCTGCTAGTTGAAAAACGACACCCCTCCAAATCATTGAATTCAGGCGTTCCAATCACTTCCATGGCCACAGGTGTATAAAATCAAGCACCTAGGCATGCAGACTGCTGCTACAAACATTTGTGAAAGAATGGGTCGCTCTCAGGAGTTCCACGGTCAACTGTTAGTGGTATCTGCCGAGTCAATAGCTACAGACCTCCAAACTTCGTGTGACCTTCAGATTAGCTCAAGAAAAGTGCGTAGAGAGCTTCATGGAATGGGTTTCCATGGCCGAGCAGCTGCATCCAGGCCTTACATCACCAAGTGCAATGCAAAGCGTTAGATGCAGTGGTGTAAAGCATGCCGCCACTGGACTCTAGAGCTGTGGTTCCCAACCTGGGGTCCACGCCCCCCTCAGAGGGGCGCCAGAGTTCGCAGGGGGGGGCGCAAGAGTTTATATGCTTTGAGGTCAAACATGAATATGAAAAACCTTTTTGTATAGTTTCTAGGAATGCACCAAATGATTGGCCACTTATCCGAAAATGTTGTCAATTAATTCCTTTGATTCTATACATGGTCTCTCAGCTTGCCGATCACATAAACCGATCAGATTTTTATGACACAAAAGACGCGAGCTTGTTCACACCAGCTGTATGAGCTGCGGCAAAAATGAAAAGTCAGCAGCGGCTGGTGTGTATACAATAACGCAGTGAAAACATGTGTATGGTTCAAACTACTTTATTTAAAAAAAAAAAAAAAAATCCAGAATTTTTCCACTCTCTTCTCTTCTTTCCCTAACATGGGAGCGTGTTCTCCTTTTTAGAGCTTCAGGTGAAGGGTTGCCAGTAGTAGAGATGCACCGGACTACCGACCATCAATCAGAACCGGCCAGTTCCGTTTTTTGTCCCAGACTTGCACACAAAATGCATTGCAATAATTTCCCAAAACGTAATTTGTGTGGACGTTAACAGAGGCCAGAGATGGGACACGCTGAAGACGGATGCAAAGAGAAGAACAGAGAAAATACTATACCGGGCAGAGCAAGCTCACTGTTGCGATGCTCAGAATATTGGAAGACAATTCTACACATTAAATTGGGGTGGGGGCTTATATGAATGCATTTCTGAAGGAACTGACTTACTTCACAAAAGTTTCGATGTCATTTTCTTTTAGGGCTGTTCACATAACGCCTCTTTTCCGCACGCAAGTCAGTTATTTCAAATGTAGACGTGGGGCAGGCGCGCTCATAATGGAAGCGATGCGGTCGAAACGTGCACGCGGTGCGTTTTCCAGGTGCATCGAGATGAAAACATCTCAACTTTTCAGAAAGCTGCAAGCATGTAATAATCTTGTTTAATAATCAAATAATCTTGTTTCTGTTTGAAATCTTATTTCTTGTTACTGTCCCAAACAGAAACAAGATTATTTTCTTACCCCATTGGCAGATAATTTTGCTTGTTTTATTTATTTATTTATTTTTTCCCCAGAAAACAAGAAAAAATATCTTATGCCATTTTACTTATCTAGTAAAAGTATTTTTTGCAGTGTATTGCTGCTGTTCCATAAGCACCACCTTCTGGTAGAGAGTGAATTTGCATCAGGGTTTCTTATATGTATGGAGGAGGGGGCTTCATGGACAAAAGGTTGGGAACCACTGCTCTAGAGCAGTGGAGACGTGTTCTCTGGAGTGACGAATCACACTTCTCTGTTTGCCAATCCGATGGATGAGTTTGTGTTTGGCGGTTGCCAGGAGAATGGTACTTGCTTGACTGCATTGTGCCAAGTGTAAAGTTTGGTGGAGGGGGGATTATGGTCTGGGGTTGTTTTTCAGGGGTTGGGCTTGGCCCCTTAGTTTCAGTGAAAGGAACTCTTAATGCTTCACCATACCAAGACATTTTGGACAATTTCATGTTCCCAACTTTGTGGGAACAGTTTGGGGATGGCCCCTTCCTGTTCCAATATGACTGCACACCAGTGCACAAAGCAAGGTCCATAAAGACATTGATGAGCAAGTTTGGTGTGGACGAACTTGACTGGCCTGCACAGAGTCCTGACCTCAACCCGATAGAACACCTTTGGGATGAATTAGAGTGGAGAATGCAAGCCAGGCCTTCTCGTCCAATATCAGTGCCTGATTTCACAAATGCACTTCTAGAAGAATGGTCAAAAATTCCCATAAATTCCCATAAACACACTCCTAAACCTTATGGAAAGCGTTCCCAGAAGAGTTGAAGCTGTTATACCTGAAAAGTAGTGTTGTCAAAAGTACCGGTACTTCGGTACCAAGTCGGTACTGAAATTTTAAAAATGTGACGATACCCGCATTGCTGTAGTACCGGTAGTACCGAGAAATCGGGTATATTCGGTACCCACTGATAGGGCTGTGGCAGTATTTAGTTGAATATGACACAAGTAAAGCACAAAGCAATTAAATGTGACATCACAGCCATGGAAACATTATGGTTCATGCCGAACGAGAGAGGTACATGAGTCCATAAATTTAAGCTTTGTATTCTATTTTGCGAATCGCGATCTGGTCACCCGATTAGCAGAGAATTTATAAATATTCCATTAGTTATTCCACTGAACATGGAATCTCTGTTTCTTTTCCCAAATCTTCACTCACGAAGGGGATTATAAACGTTTCTTTCTTTCGTTTGCTTTTAGGCCTATTATAGGCTATTTGCATTCTTTACTGTGGTAAAGTAGAAAAAACACTGTAGGACAGAAACCTTTTTTGCTTGCATGTCAATTTTTATTTAACACAGTTTGTGCTTGTTATTAGACTTTATAAGGCGTGTCAAGTTTATTTGTATAGCGCGTTTCACACACGCTGGTGATTTTTACTTTCGCTTTTTTCTGGCAGCGCAAAATCAAACATAGCCTCAATGTCTTGCCCCTGCGGAGGATAAAAGCTCTTCGGACCTTTTACAACAAGTGTCAGTTGCTTGTAACATCAGGAGATAACATGAAGATATTATTAAAGAGAAATGGTCTCTTTCCTGCTCGTGTCTGTAATGATGGGTCGGCAGAGCGGGGATCCATTTGCAGCTTTATTAAGAATAGTAGATACACAGGTAGACAGGGGCAAAGGCAAGAACATAAACAGGAACAGGCAATGGTCGAGGCAGGCGGCAGACAAACAGTATCAGGTCACAGGCGGAGATCAGGGCAGGCGGCAAGCAAACACAGTCCAGTATACAGGCAAGGTTCAGGGCAGGCAGCAGAGAATCACAACGGGTAAACAGTCCAACCGTCACAGAATAAACAATCCACAAGAAAACGCTCAGAGATGATCACCGGGGCAAATCAAGACTTCGCGGTGAGAGAGTGTGTGTGTGTGACTTAAATAGTCCAGGTAATGATCTGCAGGTGTGTGTGGCAATTGGTGATTGGTGTGGAGTGTGCATGTGGTTGGAAGGGAGGATTATGGGAAATGAAGTCCAGGAACTGACAGGAACAGACGGTGATCGTGACAGTGTCTCACATCCCTCTCAAAGAGCAGAGCGGTAGGCTATATGACGCATCTTTGTGTGAAAATAAAAAAAACAAATGTTTTTAAATAATATTTAACTTTCTTATTATTTACAAACCCGATTCCAAAAAAGTTGGGACACTGTACAAATTGTGAATAAAAAAGGAATGCAATAATTTACAAATCTCATAAACTTATATTTTATTCACAATAGAATATAGATAACATATCAAATGTTGAAAGTGAGACATTTTGAAATGTCATGCCAAATATTGGCTCATTTTGGATTTCATGAGAGCTACACATTCCAAAAAAGTTGGGACAGGTAGCAATAAGAGGCCGGAAAAGTTAAATGTACATATAAGGAACAGCTGGAGGACCAATTTGCAACTTATTAGGTCAATTGGCAACATGATTGGGTATAAAAAGAGCCTCTCAGAGTGGCAGTGTCTCTCAGAAGTCAAGATGGGCAGAGGATCACCAATTCCCCCAATGCTGCAGCAAAAATAGTGGAGCAATATCAAAAAGGAGTTTCTCAGAGAAAAATTGCAAAGAGTTTGAAGTTATCATCATCTACAGTGCATAATATCATCCAAAGATTCAGAGAATCTGGAACAATCTCTGTGCGTAAGGGTCAAGGCCGGAAAACCATACTGGATGCCCGTGATCTTCGGGCCCTTAGACGGCACTGCATCACATACAGGAATGCTACTGTAATGGAAATCACAACATGGGCTCAGGAATACTTCCAGAAAACATTGTCGGTGAACACAATCCACCATGGCTGCGTAGAAGAAGGATCCGGGTACTGAAATGGCCAGCCTGCAGTCCAGATCTTTCACCCATAGAAAACATTTGGCGCATCAAAATGAGGAAGATGTGACAAAGAAGACCTAAGACAGTTGAGCAACTTGAAGCCTGTATTAGACAAGAATGGGACAACATTCCTATTCCTAAACTTGAGCAACTTGTCTCCTCAGTCCCCAGACGTTTGCAGACTGTTATAAAAAGAAGAGGGGATGCCACACAGTGGTAAACATGGCCTTGTCCCAACTTTTTTGAGATGTGTTCATGCCATGAAATTTAACATCAACTTATTTTTCCCTTAAAATGATACATTTTCTCAGTTTAAACATTTGATATGTCATCTATGTTGTATTCTGAATAAAATATTGAAATTTGAAACTTCCACATCATTGCATTCCTTTTTTATTCACAATTTGTACAGTGTCCCAACTTTTTTGGAATTGGGTTTGTAGGTTACCATTATTTACCGATATTTATTTCATAGTTTTACAGGCTGTAGTGTGTTGTTTCACTGACGGAATAGCTAAAATAAACACGCACGTCTGTTACCCCTGGTTGAAAAAAACAGCATATGCTGGTAAGGTAGGTTTTGAAGCTGGTATGTTGGTTTGAGCTGGTCCAGGACCAGCATAGGACCTGCTTAGGACCAGCACTTGACCAGCATAAACCAGCTCAAACCAGCATACCAGCTTCAAAACCTACCTTAACCAGCATATGCTGGTTTTTTCAACAGTACAAAATGGATGTTTGAGCATTTATTTATTTATTTTTATTTTTATTTTTTTATATTTCAGAATGTATTTCATTGAGGTAGCCTATATATACACACACAAACATACACACATGCTCCAAATCATATTTAATATGTTTTTAAAATAGGCTACATAAAATAGTAAAATAGTTCCAACAGATTTTGCTGTGGTACCGAAATTGGTACCGAGAACCGTAAAATTTTCATGATATTGGTACTGACTACTGGAATTTTGGTACCGTGACAACACTACTGCAAAGGGTGGGCCAACTCCATATTAAACCCTACGGATTAAGAACGGGATGTCATTAAAGTTCATGTGCACGTATAGGTGGGCGTCCCAAAACTTTTGGCAATATAGTGTATATAGGATATTCAGGGATGTGTATTCCCAAGTTGTGGAAATGAGACATGATTGCTTAGTTTTCATAGGTTTTAAAAGTAACCAAAATGCTAAACATTAAAATTAAAGCAGAACAAACATAAACAGAAATGTTTGATCCGAGCTTGTTCAGTTTGGTTATGATCTGATGTCACTTTTATATTTTTAAGCTCTAAACAACAACAATGATAATAATATGAATCAATAAACAATAATATTGAATGCCTTATTCTGCATGACCTTATTCTACATTCTTAATCCTACCCAATACCTAAACTTAACTACCTTACTAACTATTAATAAGCAGTAAATTACAAGTTTATTGAGGGAAAAGTCATAGTTAATAGTTTAAATGTGTTTCCTATACTAAGTGTTACCGAATTGGTTTTATAAATGTAGCTTCGACAGTTGTGTTTAATTCCAATATTTGTGTAGTTTACTGTGTCCAAATCGCTAAATACATTTAATTGGCATGGGTAATGACTGCTAATATGATAAAGGTGTCTGAGGCAAAAAAAATATCTGGGCTAAACATTTTCTAAATAAATGCAAAATAATTTGTTTCTATTCTCCCTACTCCTCCTAAGGTCTTTATGGGCTCTTTATAAAATAAGACATTTAAGACAAGACATATGAATATCACCAGAGACAAAGTTTTTGATCAGTGCCCATTGCAGGAAGTGTTTGAACATAGCCCGAGCAGTCTGAAGTTAACATTAGGTGAACAGGGGGTAAAGGATGTCCGTGGGTGTCCCAGTAGGCCATGGGACAGATCTAGGAGCATGCAAGGCCTGCGGGAAAAGGTCACTCTTCAGCCAGGAGTGATTAATAAGACACGCAGCCAAGCTTCACCGCCATTATCAATACCCTGACTTAACCAGATGTCCCTTCCCTGAGAGAGCCACGAACGAGAGGAGACTAACTAATCAGATACTCATCCGCTGGACACTAATGAGGGTTAGTGTGGGTTGGGTAGTCCATATTTAAAAGGTAGATGTTGTAACTACACATGATTACTGAATAATTTCAAATGATGTCATACATTCTTTTTGTTGTCTAATATAGACTTGTGGAACCAAAAATGCCAGTAAGATACTGTATGCTGTTTTATCCAAAAGTTATTTTTGTATGTTATTCAAAGCTTGAAAATACCATATGAAAACATCAAGAAAATACTAAACTTTATGCAAAGATTAATTTTGTGACTTTATTAATTAGCCTAGCATATGCATGTAGTCAGCGGTGTCGCAATAGTGGTGCGAGTGGTAGCACTTCACAAGACTTTGCACAACTAGGGGGCCTAATGAAATCTATGGCCCGGTTTCACATACACGGCTTAGATTAAGCCAGGATTAGGCCTTAGTTAAATTAGGACATTTGAGTAGCTTTTTTTAAACGTGCCTTAGAAAAAAAAAAACACTGGTGTGGATCTTGAGACAAAACATTGCCACTAACATCTTTTAAATTAAGACAGTTCAAACATGCATTTTAGCCTGGGACTAGTTAAACTTATGACATTTAAGTAGCTTTTATGAATGTGGCTTAAAGGTGAAGTATGTAAGATTTCCTATCTTAAAATATATTCTCCTAATCTAGTTTATTGTTAATTGATTTCTATTAGTATGCCATTCATGGGTTTATCGCCCCCAAAGTTTTGAGTCCCCCAGGTGTAGTATATCAGATGTATGTTGTGCTTGAGGGGCGTGTTCAAGAACCTGGGCAGAAACTCAAGCTGATCTCCTGTGTGTCTTTTAACTCACTGCATGAACCCTGAATATAACACCAGGCATTATGAAAACATGGAGAGTGGTCTGCTCAGATCTGTCAATCTCTCGCAGTCGCTCTAGACAGATTGTTAGTCTATTCAATTGCTTACTCATGACACTTAACAACAGCTAAACGTTTTCCTGATATGTTGGACATTTAATTGAAAGTATACTTGAAAGTGTACTTGCTGAGACATGCCTTCACAAAAAAACTTTAAGAGCTGTATCTATGATGTTTGAGTTGGGGGTTGTGTGATGAACAAAAGAAACATTTCCAAAATATCCAGTATTTTTATAATTCCGCTAGTTGTCAATAATGTCACAGAAACTATACCCAGGTGAAAAAAAAAAAAAAAAAAGTGCACTTCTATAATGTACTTAAAGTGCTCTATTTTCACGCACAAATTTTGTACTTAAGACGTACTAAAGAAGAATTTTTAGTATATTAAGATAATCTTAAGAACATCTAAATGTACTCAACTGTGCTATTTTGAGACACCATGAAATATGAACTAAAATGTGCTTTTAATATACTATCTGTATTTAAAAAATATATTTAGTTACCACTTGTAGTACACTATGCGTTCAAATGTACTGTAAGTGGAATGGAATAGAAAACATCATCACTGGTGTGCATTTTGAGACAAAACAATGGCAGAGCCAAAAAGAATTAAAAAAAAAAAAGAATAAAAAATATAATACTAAAACAAATAGTGACAAACCTTTCAATTATTGACAGTAAAAACCATACCACTGCTAATGATAAAAAGAAAAAGTATTTGGGCTGCAATTGGCAATTAGTTCAATGCATATAATAAAATTTAACCACAAGAACAGTACAACAACTTCAGGTGAGACATCTTTATTATTTTTATCAGTATTGCACATTTCCCACTTACACCGATCAGGCATAACATTATGACCACCTTCCTAATATTGTGTTGGTCCCCCTTTTGCTGCCAAAACGGCCCTGACCCATCGAGGCATGGACTCCTCCAAACCCCTGAAGGTGTGCTGTGGTATCTGGCATCAAGATTTTAGCGGCGGATCCTTTAAGTCCTGTAAGTTGTGAGGTGGGGCCTCCATAGATCTGATCTTGTTTGTTCAGCACATCCCACAAATGCTCGATTGGACTGAGATCTGGGGAATTTGGAAGACAAGTCAACACCTCAAAATCGTTGTTATGCTCCTCAAACCATTCCTGAACCATTTTTGCTTTGTGGCAGGGAGCATTATCCTGCTGAAAGAGGCCACAGCCACCAGGGAATAGAGTTTCCATGAAAGGGTGTACATGGTCTGCAACAATGCTTAGGTAGCTGGTACGTGTCAAAGTAATATCCACGTGGATGGCAGGACCCAAGGTTTCCCAGCAGAACAATGCTACTAAACCGAACGGAGCTCGCAAATTTCGCTGATTATTGCTGCTGAAAATGGTCAATTATTGCCGTGTTTTGGGCTGTACTAATCGGTCGGACCGGGAAAAACATCTGGAGTACTATAGACTGCCAAAAATTATAACAAATCAAGGAGAAGAGTGCAAAAAACTATCTGAGGAAAGAAGGCGTTTGTGGTTGGCCAGACTGAACCAGGATTTCCAAGGCAAGAATCTTAACAACATTCATGTTTGTTCTTATCATTTCTTGTCAGGTAGGTGAAATATTAAGCTAAAAACTCAACTAATTTTATTGTGTAATAGTATACACTCCAGATTGGGTGCCAAGCGTTAATATGAGAGGAAAGCAAGAACCACAGCCACCTAAGGACTCACTGACATCACGCTACACACGCCGTGTGAATCGAACCCAGCAGAAACTCAAGGATGCTGCTGCCCATCCTTTGCTTCTCATGGACATACCAGACGATGATGATTCTGCCACAAGTGACTATGTCTGCAGTGTAGGAACTCAAACTGAAATGATTGGTGATTTTAATGATTCTATGACCAGTGAACTTCAAAATCTGAGAACAGAAAACATTCAGTTGCATTCTTGTGTTGAAAATTTGTCCCCTTCCTATGACCAAAGTGCATTTGAGGGTAAAGATGAAAAGGTTTTATTTTTCACTGGTCTACCTACATATCAGATTTTGTTAGCACTATTTACATACCTTAGTCCCCACCTCCCTGTGAAGAAGTCACTTAATGCATTCAAGGTGCTAATGCTGACATTAATGAGACTAAGGCTTAATGTTTCTACAATGTTTCTGTCTTATGCATTCAACGTGTCAATCACCACTGCATCTAGGGTATTCACTGATGTTATTGATGTCATGTTTATTCGGATGAAACCTCTTGTTATATGGCCAGAAAGAGAACAGTTGGTAAAAACCATGCCAATGCAATTCAGAAAACGCTTTGAGGTCTTTATAGGTCGTCCATCTAACCTTATAGCCAGAGCAGAAACATGGTCATCCTACAAGCACCATAACACAGTCAAGTTCTTGATTGGTATTACACCACAGGGCACAGTCTCTTACATATCAAATGCATGGGGAGGAAGAGAAAGTGACAAGTACATAACGGAAAACTGTGGCTTTTTTTGGACAACATTTTACCTGGTGATTTAGTTCTTGCTGACCGTGGCTGTGATATTCAGGACACTTTAGGTTGCATTATGGCTCAGGTAAAAATGCCAGCCTTTACCCGTGGGAAGTCGCAGCTAGCTCCAGTTGACGTAGAAACCACAAGGAAAATCGCTCATGTTAGGATTCACATTGAACGTGTGATTGGTAGTGTGCACCGGAAATATTGTATATTGGGGGGGACATTGCCAATTGATTTCTTGATGAGAAAAGATGATAATTTTTGTACAATAGACAAAAACCTTTGTCCATCAGTTGTTGATTTTGACTGAAGTTGCTTGTTTTAGGCAATGTGGGTAAAAAATAATCCTTGTGATTTCATTGTAAATATTTTAAATAAATTGTAAATAAATAGAATATTGTTTAGTACAAAAACACAGTATACCACTGTCCTTACAACAACACAAATGTATTAAAAGAGCAACAGAACAGTTGGGTATGCAACAACTTTTTACTTTTTTGTACAATGTACAAATGATGTGAAAATGTACTCAATTCTGAAATAAAGCTGTAACAAAAAAGTTATCAGTGTGAATTGCCTAAATAACACACATTACATTTTCAAAAGGAAATAAATAAAATAAATATTAAAATAAAACTGAGCATAATTTAAACAAAAAGTGCCTAAATTTGCACTATGCTTGGCTACACTTAGGCTGTACATCACAACGTGAAGCTACAGAAGGGTTTACTGCATATAACTATTTTTTTTTTTACTTGATACCTTTCTTTAACCTTTTTGGAAGAAACTGAGGTAGCTTACGGCAGTTTGAACACTACCATTTTCCTTTTGGAGCAATCTCAACATTAACGCATGAATAGTGAAACCACTGAATATGACATTTTGCATTGTCACACAAAATCATCTGACCAAACTCAACCTGGCCAGAGTGACACCAGCTTTTTTCTTGCCCACTGCCACTTGCACCATTGTCAGAACCATCCGAATCAGGGACAGATACACCAGGTTGTGCTGACACATTAGCCATGGTCAATGAAGGCCTAGTGTAGAACTTACCAACTAGTTCAGGCATAATGGCTGTGTCAAAAATGTGTTTGCTTTTCTTACATATCATGTCCCAGAACTCTTCATGAAACAAAATGTGTTCAACATGCAAGTCTTTCTCTGTCCAAACAACAAAATAGGCAGACTCCAGTTTGCACACTCTCACAAGCTGCGTTTGGACCTGGTAGAAATACTGGTGGTTTCTGTTTAGTGTCAGTTTCCCATCACTATCCTTCTCCAAGTGAAATCCTGTAACGCTGTCTAACTTATCAGATTTTACACAGAATGGACATTTAATTTCAATGACACTGACACCACAACAATCACAAGAAACAAGGCCATCCAGGGAAGCGCCTAAGTATGGCACACATGGATTAATGAAAAAACCTGTCTCGTGCACTTTGACAGTTTCATGAGATTTCTTATGTTCATCTGTAAACATATCACATGCAAATTTCTCATGAGAACATCCCCAGGTAGTAGCTTTTGATGTAAATTTGTATGATTGGGGATAGCATACACTTTTGATAAAGCTGGTTGATTGGGATCAGTTCAACATGCAGTTTTCATTTTAGATGCTGTGATTCGACCAGCACGAAACTAAAACCACAGTTTAGAAGAAGCTTGATCCCTTGTAGCCATTTCAACTGCCTTTGCTTGCTCCTCTGATACTCAGATGTTTATATCATTACAAATGGACAATACATCACTGTAGTCCATGTGAAATGCCTCCTCATTTTGCAGTTCAGTCAACACCAGAGGAAACTTTTCACTAATTGGTTTGGGAATAAAATCATCTGAATGAGGCTCAATCAGGGATAAAATAGCAGACTTTGAGCCAGTTGTGCTGAGAGTGTTGAATAATGATGATAATTCATCACTGGTAGGATGTGGTGTTCTGCTTCCTTTAACAGTAAAACTGGCACATTCTTTCTCAAATGACTGTACATGACCAGCACAGTCACTCTTAGCAGCTATTTTTCTTTATACATCTTTGCTGCAGTAAAGTCAATCTCTCTACATTCCTTGTACTCTACCTTTGACATTCCAGTAGGTAACATCCAATATGCCTTTTCCTGCCTCACTGTCCTTGACTCCCTCAATTTCCCTGTTGCTTCAATCAGAAACAACAAAGCAGCAACATGTGTGCACATCTCCCCCAGGCCAGCCATACAAGTACAGTGGGCTCCAAGAATCCTTCCAGACTTTTCAGCAATTACCCAGGGTTCCAGGGGTTTTTCTCGTATTTGCTGGGAATGAAGTACTTACATAAAAGATAAGACAACTAAATATAAGCTTGTAGGAATAACAAACTAGCCTCTCATTAATTTATTTCTTTAATAAACTAACTGAACAGGTAGCAGGTCCAACAGGCTATAGAGCAGTGGATCACCTACCTTGGCTTTCACAATACACATGTCATTGATGAGCTGATGCTGTGCCTCTCTCACCCATCCACACACCATCTGGTTATAGGCCTCCAAACCTTTGTAACATTTAAGGTCCTCAGCAGTGTATGGACTTGGCAAAAAAACGAAGTAGTTCACTATGTCGGGATAAGAAATGTTAGGAAGAATTGTCGGGTCGTCAGTCCACGACAAAGGAGCCAGCTCGTACGGATCTTTACCACCTACTTTAGTTTGTCAAAATATCGCGCCCTTTCCTGCTTATCAAGTCCTTTTCTATATGATTTAGCAGCTTCCACACGTTTTTTTTTTCAGTGGATTAAACATCAAAAATTAGCAAAACAACGTCTTATGTAGTACATTAACCGTGCAATCCATGCTGTTGTTTACATCCGAGTATATCCAATATGGCCGTGCATCCGGGCAACTGACCAAACCGTGACGTAGGTGCAAACGCTTTATATATAGCTTGAGAGTTCATAGGGGCTTTTGCACCAGAGGAACCTTTTCATAGTTCCTAGAACTATTGGCTGAAGTATCTGGATTTTGCCGTGTTCGCACCACAGGAACTAGGAATGATTTTAGTTCTAGGAACTCCTTTTGGGGGAACTAAATTAGCTCCTACTTCAGAGTAGGGTCTAAACCAGCTCTATTTGAACGTAAGTGTACGCTGATTGGTCAGATGCATGTCAAACACTGGCACCCGGCATTTTTTCATATTTGTGATACTTACCTCACAAATATGGAACACAGAGATAATGGCATTTACCTGTTGTCTGCAGGGTTGTGTTCTTTTCTCCACCTCGATACTGAAAGTTGTCACAGGAGATTTCATCTCTTAGCCCCACTTTTTGCTCTTTCAGTCGCGTAGATTTACATTCCATTCTCTGTTATCACGAAACCCACGACACACAACAAACAGCTCTGATCGCGGCATCCTCCATTCACCGGTTTTTAGAGTTTGTAAATGCAGCGCTTAAAGACGCCGCTGTCGGCCGCTTCACAGTTCCTATTCCCAGTGCGAATGCAACCAGGAACATGGCCCAGGGGAGAAATTAGTTCTCGGGGAACTATCCTAGTGGCTAGTTCCTAGAACTAAGTTCCTAGAACTATTCGGTGTGAAAGCCCCTCATGTAAATAGTTCCTGTCAAAGTAGTAATTTATATTGTCAGAACTTCTTGCATCTGGGATGCCTGAGGCATGGCTAGAAGGAGCTTTAGTCTATGTCTTGCTCCATATCTTTATTTCCTGTCTTCCTCATCTCTCACATAACCTCTGCCTCGCTTTCCTTTCCCAGCTTGCTTATTATCTCCACTGGCTGGTGCCATAGCTTGCCTTGTATCAAGCATTTAATCTCTGATACTGTGTGCTATTAGATACACCAAATCTGCCTAACTGATTAAAGATGGAACATATGTTTCATCTCTGCATTTGCAACTTGATATAAATGGTCTTGTCTGTAACATTATATAGAGTCTCAATTACATTGTGTGTGTTCATAAATTAAATAAAGACCGTGCACCCTTGGGAAGATTATTATTCCAAAAAGTGTCCAAAATCCATCTGAAACCATCTTTACCAGCTTAAACTGGCCTAGCTGTTGTTTTTTCTTCAGCATTGAGACTTACATTGACCAAAAAGACAAATTACAAATGAGATTGCTTTAATATCTCAATCTTTTCAGATAGATATATATATATATAATAAAAATCTCCTGTGAAAAGGACTCCAGATTGGTAACACTTTCTATGAAGACCATGCTTATAATAAATTATAGCTCCATTTATACTTGGTTATATGTATTTGTATTTTATAAACACATTTATAGACTCATTAAGACCTATACTGCATTATAAGAACAGTTATAGTTACATTTATATTCATTTTATAATTGTCATGCATTTTGTTTTTCAATGCGCATGTTCATAATCCATTATACACTGATAAGTAATAATTAGTCAGTCGTATGGTTCCATGAATGTATTTATAAAGATGCAACCTGCATTGCTATAATGTTATTATATTATAGTTACAATGACGTTTTAGTAATTCAGATTTATTTCTGTCAAATAAGTGAATATTGTAACGTGGTTGTGTGAAGATTACAAACGATGAAGAAAATAAAAGGTCTTTAATAAATTACTGAGTAATCCAACAGCGGGTGCAACACAACTCACTCAAAGACATGCTTCTGTCGCCAACGTAAATGAGACCTGACACTGAGCAGAGGAAAGACAAGAACTTAAATACACAGATAATTAATTCAAATGACAAACAGCTGATGATAATTGGGATTAGTGTCCATGGTGACATGGAAAATAGAAGAAATGAAAATGATCAAGAAATGTTATCAATGAAAACAAACTGAAAGTCCATGATAACTAAGAGTGAAAAAGACTGTGACAAACATATTGTTATTAATATCCGTGTTGTGTTCCTATAAATACTTATTGTGAGTAATAATACAGTTACTAATCTCTATAAATGCATCATTGATGGCTTTAGGTAAAGTGAAAACGTAGTATTCAATTTTCCTAAAGCAAATGTTAAAAAATCATGAAGATGTGCTCATATATTTTAAGTTGTTTACTTGTAAATGTAACTAACGAACAATAATTCCTGTAATAATGAAGAAGAAAAAAAAAAAAAACATTAATACAAACAGTTGAAAAAATGTAATGTATACTTTTTAATGTTACATAGCAAAACACTGCAACAATATTGTTTTAAATTCCAAACTGCTATAAGCAATACCATGAATATGGCTGAGGAGATTTTAACAAATCAAAATTACCATTCATGACCTCTAATGCAAACATTAGCCATTAAAGACATAATTAATAACTAATTGGTACAGCAAACAAATGTCTCTGGATTTTATATTTATATATATATTTATACATTTATAAATCAGTCTATAATGGATTATGAGTATGCACATTAAAAAAGCAAATGCATGGCTTATAAGTAATTATAAAAATAATATAAATGTAACTATACCTGTTCTTATAATGCAGTATAGGTCTTAATGAGTCTTTATAAATATATTTATAGAATAGTAATACTTACTTATAATGAATTATAGTCCCACTTATTTATAAGCATGGTCTTCATAGAAAGTGTTACCAAAAATTTCATACAGTATTCAGAAATGGGGAAAGCTACTGCAAGCATGTCACCAGAACATCTACGTTACTTAGTGTGTAACCCTAGTTTCCTGAGTATGGAACGAGATGCTGTATGAGTAGCTAAGACTATGGGAACACCCTCCAGGTGTAATAATTGTCAGAAATTAGTATTAACACACCAATACATGCCAACTCATCACTTAAAGGGTTAGTTCACCCAAAAATGAAAATTCTGTCATTTATTACTCACCCTCATGCCGTTCCACACCCGTAAGACCTTCGTTAATCTTTGGAACGCAAATTGAGATATTTTTGTTGAAATCCGATGGCTCCGTGAGGCCTGCATAAGGAGCAATGACATTTCCTCTCTCAAGATCCATAAAAGTACTAAAAACATATTTAAATCAGTTCATGTGAGTACAGTGGTTCAATATTAATATTATAAAGCGACGAGAATATTTTTGGTGCGCCAAAAAAACCCCAAAATAACGACTTATATAGTGATGGCCGATTTCAAAACACTGCTTCAGGAAGCTTCGGAGCATAATGAATCAGCATGTCGAATCAGCGGTTCGGAGCGCCAAAGTCACGTGATTTCAGCAGTTTGGCAGTTTGACACGAGATCTGAATCATGATTCGATACGCTGATTCATTATGCTCCGAAGCTTCCTGAAGCAGTGTTTTGAAATTAGCCATCACTATATAAGTCATTATTTTGGTTTTTTTGGCGCACCAAAAATATTATCGTCGCTTTATAATATTAATATTGAACCACTGTACTGACATGAACTGATTTTAAATATGTTTTTAGTACCTTTATGGATCTTGAGAGAGGAAATGTCATTGCTCCCTATGCAGGCCTCACGGAGCCATCGGATTTCAACAAAAATATCTCAATTTGCGTTCCGAAGATTAACGAAGGTCTTACGGGTGTGGAACGGCATGAGGGTGAGTAATAAATGACAGAATTTTCATTTTTGGGTGAACTAACCCTTTAAAAAGAAGCCATCAGGAGGACTGAGGAGTAAGGACTGAGCTATGTGTAGTACTCCTGAAAAGAAGTAGGCTATAATAGAGAAAATTAAAGAAGAATTCAATAAGAGCGCTGCAGTGATGGCTTCTTTGACAGTGTATTTACTTTGAATCCATAGTAAAAGCATATGCATATAACAAAAGCTTAACAGTGTCAGCACATTACAGTATCAACACATGTGTCACTTCTTTTTCACAGTAATGACTGAATGTAAACATGAGTTACTTCAAAGACTTTTCATTACATTCGAAGAAATAAGAAAATACGATCAACCGGCTTTTTAACAAATGCTCTCTATACAGTTCACATGCTCTAGCCCAAAAAAAAGTGTGGCATTTACAACTGACAGTGACACTCAAATCTCATGCTCTATACAAACTATAACAAAATAAAATTTCCAGAATGTAAAATCTCATCAATATTTGCCCTTAACAATGAACTGAAAGTATGAAACTGATGATACAACAATGCAGCTGAAATATTAACCACATGCTCATATCTAAACACTATTCAATCCATCGTATCAGATGTAATTCATACAATAAAGACACATACAAAATTGATTAAGACAAACGTAACGCATAACACGAGGGGGTTAAATTACCCAAATGTGCAAGTTTAAGGTAACTTATAACTGAAACAACATCATGAACTCTTATACACTCATAACATCGACATAATGACCATTTGTCATGTATAGGGGCTAGGGTTAGGGGCTAACCATGTGCTCAGGCATGCTAAATTAATGACACACTATTAATACAGTAAAACAAACTGCTTTCAACACACATAATTCATCAGTATCGCATTAAACAGAGTTTATATTTAAACGGAAGTGTGTTTTGTGCATCTTGTTTTGCAGTTACCTGAAAAGAAGTATAATAGAGAAAATTAAAGAAGAATTAAGGAAGAGGGCTGCAGTGATGGCTTCCTTGACAGCGTATTTACTCTGAATGAAGCACCACCTACCAAAGCGTGCAATGACATCACGCAGGAATGCCAAACGAAAATTATTAATTCAATAAATGCACATAACACTTTCTTTCATGTAAAGCACAAATAAGAAATTAAACAGTATTTAGCAATATAAAAAAACATTTAACAATTTTATATTTAATTCAAAGAAGAAATTGTATAAACATAACTTGTATTCAGTACATCACATACACAGATGCCTTTCATAGGTTCACTCAACACTACGTCAGTAGCTGATGCTATGGGAATAGTATACAATGAAGTAGCTAATGGTTAATCAGTCTACAAAAAAGACAGCACAGACTGACAAACATGAAACACTGACAACCCACTCAAGCAGACAAACCCTGGGAACCCAAGGTCAGGTCAATAGCAAGATTATAAAATCTGATAAAAGTGTGCAGAGTGGTTCAGCCTGCCACTACATAAACATCCTCCAAGGACGCTCCTTTAAGCAAGTCCTGGAAAGAAGCCACACCCTTAGTTGAGTGTACATGAGTACACTTAGTAGCAGCAGCTCTCCTGCTACAGCCACCGAGCAAACAAATTGGTGCTCAGACTTATTGTACAACATTGGCTCATATAGTCAATTTAAGCCTTTAATGCCCTAACCAGACAAAGCCTATGGAAACTTTCACTCTCCTGAGATTCAAAGGGCAGAGGAGAAATGGAACACTTGAAAGTGAAACTCGATGCAACCTTTGGTACATATCCTAACCTAGGTTGCAGCAAGACCTTCACCAGACAAGGAGCAAAATCTGTACATGGGCTCAATGACAAAGCCTGTCACTCTCTGATTCTCTTGAGAGAGGACAGGGCCAATAACAACACCGTTTTAAGTGTCGGAAACTCCTCAAGGTCTTACTAGACATACTAGAAACTTCTAAGCAGGTGTGTTGAGACAAGTTGGCACTGGGCTGTTTTGCTAGAAGCAAACAGATCAAACTCCACCCTGCCAGACCAGACTCACCACTTGAGGATATAACCTCTGCCCTCATAAGAGAATGTGACTCGCTAACCTCTAAATGAGAATGCATTTCCCTTGTCATTTTATGTGCCAGATGAGTTGATCATCCTTTAATACCCCAAAGGCTGGGTGCACCTGATTAACCCACCAAAGAGCCATCTTTCATGATAGTCACCTAGGTTGTACCTGATTGTCTGCGACATAAACCCTTAAGCCCGGAACACACCAAACCGACGCCAACAAACTAGTGGCTACAAAAGCAGACTGCAGGGTTTGCTCACGTCGGCAGCGTCTGGGTCTAAAGTTGCCCTGATACCAAACTGACGCTCGACACCTGACGGCCAAGTAGCATGTCCGTTCTGCGCCTGCGTAATAAGAAATGCCTTTCTGTACCAGCAGGTGGCAATAGCTATGATCAGCTATGATCTATGAACAGCCAATCAGAATGATCAGATGGCCCTACTGACCGACAAGCTCCAACGTCGATTCAACATGTCGAATCGGCTGGAAAAAAAGCAGACAAGGACCAACTTTAGCCGACGGTGCGGAACACACTGAGAAAACTTAGTCGGCCGACGAACAAAAACTGCCCGACGGCCGACCGCCGACTTGGTGTGTTCCGGGCTTTGTGGACCGTCTGCCCTGTTTTAGCATGAATCAGACAAAGATGTAATGACTGAAAGCTAGCAGGAGACAATCATGCATTCATTGTGCATGAGTCCAGATCTACTCCTAGGAAAAAAAAGAAGAAAAAAAAGTCTGTTGCCTCAGCTCTTCTGATGGTTTAATCTTAACCTATGCCTCCACAAATGACCAAGAACCTCTTGCGATTTTTTTTTTTTTTTTTTTTTTTTTTTTTTATTATTATTTTTTATTACCCTCAAACACTGAAGCCTTAACGGGGCCAGAGAGCCGTCCATAAATTCTGTGAATTTACATGGAGCCACGGCCAAACCTGAAATTTGTAAGCTTTGCCCCTAAAGCAAACCTGAGGAACTTCCTCTGTCTCTGGCTATTTTAATATTCTTCTATGGCTCCTTTTTTAATATGGAAAGTATTTCCTTACCCAAAACTTAAGCTTCCTGAGAACCGACAATCATGGGGAGCATTCTGTTGAAATGAGGCAAACCGTGCCAGAATTAATGGTATAACATGGCTGGTATGTATGGTTTGAAGAACCCAACGAGATACGTTTGACAGAAGTTAAAACGCTGACAAACAATCTGAGAGTGGATTCAGATGTTGCATGACTGAGTTACGCCATGGTCGGTTGAAATAGAGCGACCAGCTATATAAGTCGGTACAGCCACCCGAGAGTGCACAGACTGAAGAAAACTTTCGGTGGCATGAGATATGAGGGGTATATCCTACGAAGTATATAATTTTTTAGTGCTTCTGCCTGTGGAAAACCTTCCTGAATGGAGACCTGAAAGCACAAAGCTTTGTGTAGCATCTGAATCGATCAAAAACACAATTGTAAAAGTTACTTTTCCAACCCTTCACCCATGTAGACTCCGTAATGTCTGGCCCCCCATGGAGAACTATCACCCTTCTGCTTCACTCACACACTTCAAAGACACTTGGCACATTGATTGTTCTCAATACAAGAACCAGACATGCAGCCCATAGAAATGGCATCCTTTCCACTAATTCATTGATAAATTTGCTTAAATGAATGAATATGCATTTCCCCAGTACATTTTGTGTATTATTACTTTTTGTATATTGTATAGTGTTATGCATGCCCAAGGACAGAAACTCTAGATAATGTATCCCATATGTAAACCCATATAGGTGGTGTTTCATATCACACTTTGGTGGACATACCAATCTAATAGAATGCATTGTATGTTTGTGTTATTTATCAGAGTATAAATGAACACAAACTGCCAGCTCACTCCCCTCATGCAAATGAGTCCACTTTCAAACAAAGGAACATTTCTCACTTGGAAATTGCACGTTTCTCATTAGTCAAGCCAAAACTCAAAGGTGTGACTTCTGTAGAGGTTAAAAAAAACCCACGCAGATTGCACTAGTCTCTTCTGTTCTTCTCTTTGTTCCTGTTGATACTACGGATTGCGGTCACGTGAGACCCCACCCGGTCCCCGAGCCAGGCTGGCAGGCCTCACTCACTTCAAGCCATGCACAACTTCCTCGACAACAGGGTCAAATTAACAGCGCAAGTTCGTCGTCATTTCTTCATTCAACACAGAAGATATTGATTACAACTTCAGCACCATTGGACCAAACCATCAATAATTTCTCCTGAGACTGCAGATCTGGACGCTCCTCAACAGCTAAGGCATTTGCAAGTATCGTCCATTTGAACACTAAATGGCAATTTAGTATTAAGTTGTGAACCCCTTTGTTAACAAAGGTGCTTTATAGTGAGAAACTGATGGTTCTTCCAGCTCGTTAAATTACTCTTTTCATAGCTTCTTTCCCCTGTTATGCTACGGTTCAAATCATTTCCACACTCTCATTTCCTATGTATGTGTGATTTGTTTGTCTGTGTGTTTAATCTAGCTATGTGTTCATGATTTAGTTAAATAAAACTTGTGTGCACATTCACGTGAGTTGATTCTGATCTGCTTATAAACCAATGTCACTGATAACGATTATGATCACAGCTACATGCTAAGAAAGAGTTATTTTTCTGTGGCCACGGAAAATATCCTTACTGAAGAGTTGATAGACAATCAATACTGAGTGTTCGCTGGCCAAACAGATTAATTGATTGTAATATTAATTCAGCTACAAGTTAATTTGATTAACTGTTTCAAATATTTATAATTAATTATGAGTTATGATTAATTATTCACATTTCCCTTGAGCATAGACAGCTGTAACGGTGTCACCAAAAAGTCCGCTCTGAGAGACAGAAGTATCCATCAAGAAAGCTTGAAATGCCAAAGATGGTGCTCAGTTGCGACAATGCCAGCCATAGATGGCAGTTTCCAGGATCTCAATATCTCCTGATAGAGAACCTGAAAAAAGGGCAAAGGCCTGTGAGACAAACCTGTGCTACAGGCAGCCAAGAAACAACATCCAACAATTCATAGGATAAAGAAGAATGTGCTTACTAGCCGCTAGAGGGAAGAGCGTGCCACCGAACTCCTCAGGGTACGAGGCACCTGTGGACAGAACACCTGGAAGGTGTTCCCATAGTGTCAGTTACTGACTCAGCGTCAAGTGAACCTATAAAAGGGAACTAATTTAAAGCATAATTAACCGTCTTGACTTGATGACATATCTAAAAAATATTTAAGGAAAGCAAATGTTTAGCAAATATTCTGCTTCCTCCACTGACTGATTTTTTTTTTCCACCTGCCCCTATGTTTAAGACAAGGCATTTATTGCACTGCATATATTTGAATCCCACTAAGTCAAAATCAAAAGTTTAGATTGCTTATATTTTAGCCACTCCTTTCAATATGATTAATTTCATTAGAATGAGGTGTTTACATTTTAAATGCTGATGTGAGTGGCCTTTTCAGGCCTTCTGTGTTGCATGTTTTTTTTGTTGTTTTTTTTTTTTTGCTTTTGCTTTTTTTTTTTTTTTTTTTTTTGCCCTTTTTTTTAATCTTTTTATCATAACTTTTTTTTATCTTATTCTATGGATATGGCTTTTTTCATCTTCAAGTCAGTGCAAGAAACTTTGTTTATTCAAGAGAGCAGCTGATCTCTCTCCAGACAATTGGGCATGCTGGTAATGTTTACCCAATACCACAAATTCCTAGGATGTAGAGCCGGTGCTATGCTTAAAGCTAAGCTACGAGAGAAACTATAGAGGTACAAGCCCTCTGTTCCGTCGTTAGTGATGGGGAATGTGAATTCACTGACCAATAAGACTGACGAACTGGCTACCCTGTTGAGGAACCAGAAAATCTACAGGGAATGCAGCCTAATGTGCTTCACGGAGACGTGGCTAACTGGTAATACTCCAGATGCAAATGTGGATTTTCTGGGATTCACTACTGTGAGAGCGGACAGAAATGTGAATTTAAGTGGCAAACTCAAAGGTGTTTTTCGTGAACAATAGGTGGTGTAAACCAGGGCACGTAACTGTTAAGGCTATCAACTGCTGCCTGGACATCGAATTGTTAGTGGTGAGTTTCCATCCATACTACATGCCCAGAGAGTTTTCACACACCAATGTTGTTTGTGTTTACATTCCCCCGTGAGTGAATGCAGAGACAGTGTGATGTCATCCACGCTACCATGGCGGCACTGCAAACACAACACCCTGAAGCTTTCATTGTGATTTCTGGCGATTTTAATCATGTTACACGAGCTGACGACAACTGTCACCCAACAACTTGATTTGAAAATAGATGTTGGGAGGAAATTAGATGAAATTTTGAATTCAATGTAATTAAAATTAAAATAACCCTTTCACACATAAGTTTGAAACATTCTAGCTGACCTCCCAGAGTTCAGGTGACGTGTCCATGACAACGCCTTGTCACGTGACACACCACGGCCAGCCGGCCACACTGTATGACACATGTATTGCTTTTCTCACTATGTCATCAACTCTCTGATATTCCAATTCTCAAATATATGCAAGTGAGTGTTTTGTCATTTAAAAACCTATGTAATGACCTTGATCTTAATATATAACGTGAATTCATCCATTTGTCCCTAAATACATGTGGCCGGTGAACTGGGAGACCAATAGAGTGAGTGAGCTTTATAGTTATGTACACAATGTGTATCTGATATGAATAAACGTCGGCAAATTATATTTGAATGGATTGTTATTGCTGCTTCCATAGACATCAGTGTATATTTCATTGTCTGTAGCTCGTCGACACGTGACACCACAGGATATCGAGTTGGCCGACAGCTCCAGATATTTAGCATGCTAGATATTTGTCTGGTGTCGGCAACGCGTCAACGAGCGTCTTTGATGCGTTGTTGAGTAGTTCACACATAAAGAATGGCGAGTGCCGATCACTCGCTGATTTTCCCCCGATCACAGCCTGACCTGTCGGCGAGCTCGTTAACTTGCATATCGAGCTTAAATCGGGCTTAAAATCCTGTAGTGTAACCCAAAACATAGCACCCAAAACATT
This sequence comes from Ctenopharyngodon idella, assembly GCF_019924925.1. Lineage (NCBI taxonomy): Eukaryota > Metazoa > Chordata > Actinopteri > Cypriniformes > Xenocyprididae > Ctenopharyngodon > Ctenopharyngodon idella. The sequence continues at coordinate 29,822,358 of NC_067223.1, forward strand.
CACGTAAAGTAACCTTTCCCAAACAATAAACATCACAAACTCTTCACCAAAGCATACACGTCAAGTCAAGTCACCTCTATTTATATAGCGCTTTTTACAATGCAGATTGTGTCAAAGCAGCTTTACAGTGATAAATGGTATATAAGTTTGGCTGCACAGCAGCTCTTAAAGAAAATGCTGTCAATGTAGGCAGATGCAAAGCACTGTTGAATATCAAATGTCAAATGCCAAGTGTCCAGCACTAAGCAAGCCAAAGGCGACAGTGGCAAGGAACCCAAACTCCAACAGGTGACATCAGGTGGCAAACAGGTGGCAAAGAGGTGTTAAAATGGAGAAAAAAACCTTGGGAGAAATCAGGCTTAGTCGGAGGGCCAGTTCTCCTCTGGCAAACAGTGCTTTGTTACGATTCAGGTAGCTATCGTAAGCCTGATAGGATTGCAACATTCAAAGTATTTATTCCAGTTCAATCCAGTTGAGGATCGTATTCATCACGCCGGTATGGACGGTTTGTTGAGGAACTGTGCCACTGGCTGTCGTGTCGATGAGGCCTTCACAATGGATGATCTAGTTGACTCAATCTCTCCTGACACTTCAGGGGTGCGTTGTGGTCGTGTCAAGGCGTAGGTCCTCAATCTCACCTGGATACGGCCTGGGTACAGTTGACTACGATAAACCTCGGGATAAACAGAAAGACTAATATTAGCGTAGATGCCATTCTTCTTCTGATGTAATGAGTACATCTGGTGTTATAGGAAGTGTTCCCGGTTCCGGCTGACCTAATTTATGCAGCCTAATAATCCTTTAACGGATTTGAAAAAATAAATTGATAATGTGTTGTGTATGCCAGGTTAAAGAGATGCGTTTTTAGTCTAGATTTAAACTGACAGAGTGTGTCTGCTTCCCGAACAATGCTAGGAAGATTATTCCAGAGTTTAGGTGCCAAATAGGAGAAGGATCTACCGCCTGCAGTTGATTTTGATATTCTAGGTATTATCAGCTGGCCTGAATTCTGAGATCGCAATAGACGTGAAGGACTATAATGCATTAAGAGCTCGCTCAGGTACTTGGGAGCTTAACCATTTAGTGCTTTGTAAGTAATTAGCAAGATTTTAAAATCTATATGATGTTTAACAGGAAGCCAATGCAATGTTGACAGAACTGGGCTAATATGGTCATACTTCCTAGTTCTAGTAAGAACTCTAGCTGCTGCATTTTGTACGAGCTGTAGTTTGTTTAACAGGTGAGTGGAACAACCACCCAGTAGAGCATTACAGTAATCTAGCCTTGAGGTCATGAACGCATGAACTAACTGTTCTGCATTTGTCATTGAGAGCATATGTCGTAGTTTAGATATATTTTTAAGATGGAAGAATGCAGTTTTACAGATGCTAGAAACATGGCCTTCAAATGAAAGATTGGTATCAAAGAGCACACCCAGGTTCCTAACTGACGACGAAGACTTAACAGAGCAGCCATCAAGTGTTAGACAGCATTCTAGGTTATTACGTGAAGAAGTTTTTGGTCCAAAAATTAGAATCTCTGTTTTTTCTGAATTTAGTAGTAGGAAATTACTGGTCATCCAATTTATCAGCTATGCATTCCATTAATTTTGTGAATTGGTAAGTTTCGTCAGGGCGCGAAGAAATATAGAGCTGAGTATCATCAGTGTAACAGTGAAAACTAACGCCATGCTTCCTAATGATATCTCCCAAGGGTATCATGTACAGAGTGAACAGCAACGGTCCTAGTACTGAGCCTTGCGGTACTCCATATTGAACAATAGTGTCAAATGCAGCACTAAGATCCAGTAACACTAATAGAGAGATACAACCACGATCTGATGATAAGAGCAAATCATTAGTAACTCTAATGAGAGCAGTCTCAGTACTATGGTACGTTCTAAATCCTGACTGGAAATCCTCACAGATACTATTTCTTTCTAAAAAGAAAGTGCCTGAAAAAAGATACTGCCTTTTCTAGTATTTTTGACAGAAAAGTGAGATTTGAGATCGGCCTGTAATTGACTAATTCTCTAGGATCAAGTTGTGTTTTTTTAATAAGAGGTTTAATAATGGCCAGCTTAAAAGTTTTTGGTACGTATCCTAGTGATAAAGATGAATTAACGATATTAAGAAGAGGATCTATGACCTCTGAAAGCATCTCTTTCAATAGCTTAGTCGGTATAGGGTCTAACACACATGTTGTTGATTTTGATGATTTAACAAGTTTAGACAATTCTTCCTCTCCTAAAGCAGTAAATGAATTGAATTTTTCCTCAGGGACACTACAATGCACTGTCTGACGCGATACTGTAGTAGACGGTTGCATGGTTATAATTTTCTCTCAAGTTCATAAAGTCATTACTGCTGTGCTCTTTGGAAACATCAGAAGTTGAAGCTTTATTTCTTGTTAATTTAGCCACTGTATCAAATAAATACCTAGGGTTGTGCTTATTTTCTTCTAAAAGTTTTGAAAAATAGGCAGATCTAGCAGTTTTTAAGGCCTTTCTGTACTCAATAATTCTCTCTCTCCACGAAATGCGAAAAACTTCTAGTTTTGTATTCTTCCAGCTGCTCTCCATTTTTCTGGCTGCTACCTTTAGGGCCTGAGTGTGCTCATTGTACCACGGCATTGGATTAATTTCCTTAATCTTTTTTAAATGCAAAGGAGCAAATGAGTCTAATGTGCTGGAAAAGACCGAGGCAATAGTTTCTGTTGCAACATCGAGGTCTTCTAAGCTATCTGGTATGCTAAGGCGATGAAACTGATCAGGAAGATTATTTATAAAGCGATCTTTAGTGGTAGAAGTGATGGTTCTACCATATTTATGGCAGGGAGGCAGTTTAGCAGCCTTGACTAAATGTAGTATACATGAGACTAGATAATGATCTGAGATGTCGTCGCTCTGCTGCAGAATTTTAACGGCATCAATATCGATTCCATGTGACAATATTAGATCTAAAGTATGATTACGACAATGAGTGGGTCCTGACACATGTTGTCTAACTCCAGTAGAATTTAGAATGTCTGTAAATGCCAATCCTAATGCATCTTTTTCATCATCTACATGGATATTAAAATCACCAACAACAAGGACTTTATCTGCAACTAGTACTAACTCCGATAGAAAATCAGCAAATTCTTTGATAAAGTCTGTATGGTGTCCTGGTGGCTGTATACAGTAGCCAGCACAAATGTCAACTTACATAATGTTACATAAAGTACCATCACTTCGAAGGAATTATATTTGAAAGACTTTTGATACGATTACTATAAATTACAGCAACACCTCCCCCTTTGCCTTTCTGACGAGGATTATGTCGATAATAATAACCTTGAGGGCTAGACTCATTTAAAGTAATGTAATCATCTGATTTTAGCCAAGTTTCTGTCAAACACAGCAAATCCAGATTATTGTCTGTGATAATATCATTTACAATAAGTGCTTTTGAAGAAAGGGATCTAATATTTAACAACCCAAGCTTTATCATTTGTTTATCAGTATTATCTCTATTTTTTATTTGTTGAACATCAATTAAATTTTTACCATTAAATGGGTTTGGAAGTTTTTTGTTTTTACTAATTCGGGGTACAGACACAGTCTCTATGTGATAATATCTATGTGAAAGAGTTTCTATGTGTTGGGAATTATCTGACTTCTGTAACTTGAGGCAGCTAGCAGACGGTCGGTTTAGCCAGTATGTCTGCTTCCTGACCTGGACCCCAGTTTGTCATGTTTCAGCTCTAAGACTATGTGCCATATTACTAGAGAGAAGAGCAGCACCATCCCAGGAGGGATGAATACCATCTCTTTTCAACAGGTCAGGTCTCCCCTAAAAACTTTTCCAATTGTCTATGATACCAATATAATTCTGCGGACACCACTTAGACAGCCAGCCATTGAGTGATGATAATCTGCTAACTATCTCATCACTCCGACGAACAGGAAGGGGACCAGAGCAGATTACTTTTCCTGACATTGTACTTGCGAGTTCACACACCTCTTTAATGTTAATTATAGTGATCTCTGACTGGCGAATAGTCGCATCCAAAACAGTATCTGAAGCCCTTACATTCTTACTATCCTCAATTAAAGTTTGGATGCGTGTCTCTAATTTTGAGATTTTCTCTGTCAGCCTGACTATTTCCCTACATTTATGACATGTAAATCCCTCGTCGCTGACAGAGAAAGCTATACTGAATATGTGGCAAACAGAACACGATATAACACTAGGAGAGGATGACATGACTCACCGTGTTTGTAGACTGATCCGACTTACCACAGCTGTTTGATGAACGCGTTGAAAAGAAAATGAGCGCGCGAGAGACTGATGACAAGTTAACAAGCTAGCGAGATGCAAACGCGTTGTAATAGCAATTTAGATTCAAAGATTAAAAGCTAGCGACTTCAGATTAATGTGGTAGGCAATATTATATATAAGGTAATGATAATATAAGCAACAATGAATGAAAGTAAGAGATTCAAAACAAAGCTATACGAAGATACAGACGCAAAATACTCTGAGCAGCGAGGCAGACAGGAGCAATCCCAAAAGCAAAAGATGAAATATAAAGCAACAAACTCAAAGTTGAGCAGAAAACCAAGTGTTTCTCAAGCCAGAATTGATTTTGAGAACAGCAGATACCATATGGTAACTCAAACTGAATCAACTTCTTACTCTTCTGCTTCCTCTTTTATTCACCATGGATGTGTGCTACTGGTGTCCCCTATTGGCCAGGATGAATATAGCACTGATAATAAAAACCAATGAACCATGTAACAGGCAGTGTCTGTTACATATTCTCCCCCTTAATTAGAAAGAGTTTGCACAGTACCATGAAATGGCTTTAAGTTTTGAACATGAAAAGAATCTACATGATCAGGGTCATCAACAAAAGAGACAGAGAAGTTTACAAGACCAAGACATTTGATCACTTTAGCAGGACCTTTCCATTTCGCAGCAAGCTTGGCCATAAAACCATCGCTAGCCTGTGACAGAGAATGAGCATGAACCCAATCCAAGTCTCCAACCTAGAAGTGAGCTGGTCGTCTCCGTGGTTGTAGTAATGACGTTGTTTTTCCTGGGCTCGTTCTACATTCCTTTGCATGGTCTGGATCAGCTCTTTGTACTTCTCCAGAATTGGGTATGCTGGGTTGTCTGGGTCAGGCGATTTGAGAATTGCTCTTTCTAAAGGACCTTTCCGCTTTCGACCCAGCATGACTTCTGCTGGAGTGAATCCTGTACTCTATTGCCATGCCGAGTTGATGGCAAAACGGAACTCTGCCAACCATCTATCCCAATGGCGGTGGTGGTCTTGAACATATGAGACAATCATGGTTTTGAGAGTACAGTTTACCTGTTCTGTGAGGTTTGTTTGAGGATGTGCAGTCGTGGCTAGTTTTTGAATGACACTCCACTGCTTGCAGACTTGACAGATTAGTTGTGAGGTGAATTGAGTTCCTCTGTCGGATACCAGATACATTGGGGTACCCCATCTGGTGAAGATCTCTTCCACCAGGATGCGTGCAATCTGTGGAGCTTTTGCAACACACAAAGGAAACAACTTCACCTATTTTGAGCAGTAGTCCACAATTACTAAAAGATGTTCATTCTGTTTGGGACTTCTGGGAAATGGTCCCATGAGGTCAACTCCCAACATGTGTCCAGGTTCCACTACTGGTTTAGACTGCATATGGCCGGCTTGTTTTGAAATAGATGGTTTGTGTTGTTGACATAATTGACACTCCTTACTACTATTTCTCCACAAGTCTGAGCGCAGAGTAGACCAGTAGCAAATGTCCAGAAGTCTTAGCAGAGTTTTGAGTCTGCCAAGATGTCCACTTAGAGGGTTGTTGTGTGCATAGCTGAGGAAAATTTGTCTTAAGCAGGTGGGGATGACTATTTGAAGTTTGGGTCCTCCCTGTCCTTGTGGCATGCTGCGGAATAGAAATCCATTTTTCAACAGGTAATGAATGCGTGTTTTTTCAAAACTGAATAGGATTTTTTAGCTCCTTGCAATAGACGTGAGGCGTAGGCAATGACATGTTCCACACCATCTATATCTTGGGTCAGGACTGCTCCCAAACCAATGTCACTAGTGTCAGTCTGGACTCCTTTCCTTTTCAAGGCATGCAGTGGGGCAGCGTTCTCGGAAAATTGAGAGATGAATCTGTGGCACCATCTTGCTAGACCAAAGAAACGTTGTACTTCACAAACTCCATCAGTTGCTGGAATGTGGCTGCGGCATTTGAGGCCGAGAGGTAAACAAAGAAATTCATATAATCCTGATGTAGTGAAAGCAGTTTTGGGGATACTCTCTGGCTCCATCTCAAATTGCCAATATCCACTTTTGAGTTTGAGGGTACTGAAAATAGCTGCTCCATGCAGAGACTCAAGGATTTCATGTATTTGTGGCATGGGGTAAGTATTGTCTTTGAATTCAAACCTCTAAAATCGACACAGAATCGCTGACCACCTCCCTTCTTCGGTACTAGGACCACAGGTGCAGCCCATGGAGAAAGTGAAGGCCTAATGATGTTTTTGTCCAGCATTACCTTGATTTCTTGTTCGATGAATTGTTGTTTCTCAGGTGATACTCCGAATGGTTTCTTACGGATGGGTACTTCACTGGTGGTAATAATGCTGTGTTTGACTACATCATTGTGTCCTATTTCGTTGGTACAAATAGTGGGCCATTCTCTCGTCAGATGTTTGAGTTGTGACTGGTATTCTGGAAATGTGTCTGCACTGGTGACCAGTCGTTGGATAAATGTTTGCGTTTCAGGTCACTCTTCTGGTAAGGGTAAGGCAAGGTAGAAAGATAGCAATGCATTGGGAGAATTGAATGATATGAATGAGAACGTTTCTTCTTGGCATGTTGGCATTAGTGAAATTGCATTGTCATGGTTCAAATCATATGTAGTGTCTGTTCAAAATCGGATCTGCCCGTCAAGTTTAGAATCTTCAGAATGCTTTTAGCCTCCTGAACTGTGCATGTAAATCACGAATCGGCTCCGGCAAGTCCGGGACCAATTGCCCCATTGGCACCTTTGTTACCCCAGTAAAGAAAAACAGAACATATTCTCACCAGCTCCAGAGACTTCAAAGAGTCACCCTGGTGGGACTAAAGGACATATGGTCACAGACACTGGCCACAACCCCAATACACACACACATACAGACACTCACAAACACGCATGGAGATTGTGAATGTGCATTTATCCTCCAAATATGACTGTGCCAATATGTACCCGTCGCTGTATTTAAAGGTGCATGTATTTATCCCTAGTATATAAGCTTAGCTATGACTGTAGTTGTATTAGTTTTCTTCTAAACGATAAAACTCAAGTATAAACTGTATCTCACCTTTTATGTCTTTGCCATCTGACAAGTTTGGTCTCATTGTAAAGCTTTCGTTATGCTCTAATTGAAAATGTATGTCACGTGACTGTAAAATGCATTTTTCTATTTTTAATGGTACTTTGAAGAAAATGTACTCAGATCGGACACTTCATAAACCATGCAAATTAGGTCATAAACGGAGACAAAGAAAGAGTTCGCCCGCCAAAATCGCACCCTCATCATTGGCTGATGTATCCCAGGAGGCGTTCTGGCCTGTTGTCCTTAAAACACAATGACACGCATCTCTCAATTGTCTCTCGATTGTCTCTCGCCATTCAACACCCGTCTCTCCCGGATGTCTCGGCGACCGCGCTTCCATCACGCGCCCCCTCTCTTCGGGACGACCATCTTTTGGCAACAAGTTTCTTTGTCAAACCCTCTTCATCCGTCGCCCTAAGTCTTCACTCTTCATCGCCTAAGAGACGGACTCTTTTCCTTTCTTTTTCGGTTATCTTACTCTTAAGTTAAACCCTTGTTTGAAAATCCCGCCGAAGAACACCGTCTCGGAAAAGGACCAATCGCTTCAGCCGCACGCACCGAAACTCCTGCAGAAACACGAAACGACCACAGCACCTGAACCTATGCAAGTATAGAACCATTCTTTCCAAAGCGTTTTAAGCTCGATGTGTAAGCTGAGTTTCCTTGCTGGCTCTCAAAGGTTTTAACTGTTAGTAAGTTGCCATTCCTTTGATCACCTCTGTTTTCTTGACTTTACTTTCGCTTTCTATATATGTGTATTGTTTGTGTCTGTTTAGTAGTATAGTCTCTGTATCCGTAGTTTCATATATATTAAATACATTATATTCATGCTCGATTGTTTTTTTTGCTCATGCAACAAACCCAGGTCACTTTAACGTTTCGATCCAGTATCCTTGCTTTACGCATTGATGCTAGAATAGGAAGTCTTTCTCGTGGCCAGAGAAAAACCTTCCTTTTATAATCGGCTATGAGGAGCTAACGGTTTGCTGGACAAACTAATAGTTTCTCTAAATTATTATCAAACCAGAACTAATCATATATGTGATTGATTATAATTCGTTGTAATTAATTCACAATATATGTATAATTCCCTCTCGGGTCGGTATATGTATTATAATTAATCATAAAGCTTTATGATTTATTATATTCATATATTTCACCCATAAATTAATTAAATACCTGTACAGATTCGCTACACATACTTATCTGACCGTTATCAGTTTGTAGTAGTAAACGAAGAGATGTCATATCGATCACAAGTTCAATATGGAGTACCGCAAGGCTCAGTACTAGGACCGTTGCTTTTCACTCTGTACATGCTACCCTTGGGAGATATCATTAGGAAGCATGGCGTTAGTTTTCTCAGCTCTATATTTCTTCGCGCCCTGTTCACAAAATTAACGGAATGCATAGCTGATATAAAAAAATTGGATGACCAGTAATTTCTTACTACTAAATTCAGAAAAAACAGAAATTCTAATTTTTGGACCAAAAACTTCACGTAATAACCTAGAATACTGTCTAACACTTGATGGCTGCTCTGTTAAGTCTTCATCGTCAATTAGGAACCTGGGTGTGCTCTTTGATACCAATCTTTCACTTGAAGGCCATGTTTCTAGCATCTGTAAAACCTCATTCAATCCCATTAAAGGATTGTTAGGCTGCATAAATTAGGTCAGTCGGAACCAGGAACACTTCCTATAACTCCAGATGTACTCGTTACATCAGAAGAAGAATGGCATCTACGCTAATATTAGTCTCTCTGTTTATCCCGAGGTTTACCATAGTCATCCGGGCCGTATCCAGGTGAGATCGAGGACCTGCGCCTTGACACGACCACAACGCAGCCCTGAAGTGTCAGCAGAGATTGAGTCAACTAGATCATCCACTGTGAAGGCCTCGTCGACACGACAGCCAGTGGCACAGTTCCTCAACAAACCGTCTGTACCACTGTGATGAATACGATCCTCAACTGGATGGAACTGGAATAAATACTTTGACTGTTGCAATCCCATCGGACTTATGATGGCTGCCTGAATCATAACAAAACACTGTTTTGGCCCCCCGACTAAGCCTGGTTTCTCCCAAGGTTTTTTTCGCCATTTTTAACACCTGTTTGCCACCTGATGTCACCTGTTGGAGTTTGGGTTCCTTGCCGCTGTCGCCTCTGGCTTGCTTAGTTGGGGACACTTGACATTTGATATTCAACAGTGTTTTGATCTGCCTGCATTGACACCATTGTATGCAAACTGAACTGAGCTGGATGATGACATCACTGTTTAGTCCAGTACTGAATTTACTTAAGATGAATACTGACACCTTTTTCTTTAAGAGCTGCTATGCAGCCAAAAATATTATATACCATATTATATACCAGTTATCACTGCTTTGACACAATCTGCATTGTAAAAAGCGCTATATAAATAAAGGTGACTTGACTTGACTTGGCAGTGGTTTGAGGCAGGTAAGGTATATTGAGCTTTCCGAAAATCCAAGTTGATTCCCGTAGACATCAGAAAATCCATACCCAGGATGATAGGTACAGTAAGATCCTCATCCTTCATTACATACAAAGTCAAATCATACCTCCTTCCTCCAACAGGATTCTTGTATTAGAGTCAGTGAACTACCTGTATCAAACATAGCTTGAAAATATCTCCCACAGATCAACATTGGCAGGGTGAGAAACTTCAAGTTCAACAGCATTAGGAACAGACTGTAGAATACAGAAAAAAACAATAAACCATGTAACAGGCAGTGTCTGTTACAAAATCTATTTTATGCTAATGTGAGGGATGCATACAGTTCTACCCCCTTACCACCACTTGGGAAATCGTAACACATCCTGGTCCTGTTACAGCTCCAGTATAAACCATGTGTGTGTAGACAACCTAACCACACGTTCCTTTAGGAAATGTTCACTTGGGGCAGTGGAAGCTCTTTGCTTTGAGTGTACTGACTGGACAGTGCTCTTTTCCAAATAATAAGCCCTGGATTACCAGTGATGTCAAGTACCTCCTTAATAAGAAGAAGTGAGGACTTACATTGCTTCTCTTGTTGCCCTTTGACAGAAAATTACAACCAAAAGCCGCACAATGTGGCATTGCATTTTGTATTCAGAGTTGTGTTGCTGTAAAAATAGCAACAGGGTAGCGTCAGCAGCTCACCAAGTGCAACCATTTGACGTCATCGACATAGAATGCACTGTGCACCTAAACAAAATGGTGCCCCCATTGTCCAAAATATGTATAAAATGATGTGGATTTTTTTTAAATAACGTAAATTTTTCATGGGTTTTCTACTACATATTTCAGTAAGAGACATCATTTACGTTATATTAAGCCATACAAGTCTTAATACCCGGGGTTCACTAAGCTATTATATTATATTATATTATATTATATTATATTTATTACATATCTATCTCATATATTTATTTATCATGTTGAGATATATATATATATATATATATATATATATATATATATATATGTATACTTGAATGTGATACTGGACTGTTAGCACTGATTTTCTATTTTTTTTTTTTTATGGGTAATCCAACAAACAGTAATCAAAGTAAACAGGCAAAAGGGTCATACACAAGGCAAACAGACAATAGATATAGAACACTCGGTAAGGCACTGGAACTGGCAATACTTTGCAAAGCCTGTTTTGTCATGTCATGCTTAAAATAACTGACAAACAGGAAGTGACTGTAGAGTAAGCAGAGGGAGCGGCACACAGTCAGAATTCAGGCGAGGACTCCCTCTGCTGGTGTGGCATTACAGTCTTTTTGCTGTATGCCACTGGATGCCTTGACTTTTCTTTAGGATTAATAAAGTATCAATCAGTCATGCTGATTGAGCTATTAGTACAGTTATTAATGTATTATTAGTTTAGATGTAAACAAAGCCAATGAGAATTTAATTCCTCATCACATTTTCCTGAGACCAAATTTATATATGATATGTTATCCATATTAACTAATCTTCATTATTTCTTATGAAATCTTTTTCTAGCAAACAGACGTTTTAAGATAACGATTTAAAGGAAAAGATGAACCATGTTTTTGGTCTGCAAATTAATACATTTATTTAGCAACTTAGCTTTTTATAAATTTAGCTTTTTATAAATAAACATCTAATTACAGTATAGAATACATAATGATGCTACAAAAAGAAACCTGATATGATGAGGCAAAAGAAATGGATTATGATGTTAAGAAACACAAAAAAAGTCTCATGTTATAGAAGCAGCACCAAATGAATGGCATCCAACTCCCAGCAGGTGTGTCAAGGAACAAGCAGATAGCTGCTAACATGACAATGTGAGGACCCCATCAGGAGGAGAGATCACCTTATCTACACCTAAAGATAGCTCATTCATCACACTTTGGCATATGACAGGGCCACAACCCTATCAGTGGCTCCATGGCGCCGCACCAAAGTGAGGACCTTTCTCAAAATGACTTCTTGCTTAATGGCCACCCCATCCTAAGTCTATATTTTAATTTTGTATTTATTAATTTTTTTCAGAAGTTTGCGTCTGACTGAGCAAGAAAATTATTTGGATGGTTTCTATTTTTTTTAAACAAACAAACAAAATATAGATATAATGTTATAGAATGATATAATGTAGGAATAACAAACCAGCCTTGCAATGAAATGAGAAATTAATACATACCGAAATGTGAAAAGAACTAGAAAAGAGAAAGCATAAAAATGTTTTAAAAAATGTTTCATTAGAAATGCATTTCTTTATTGTTCTTTTTTTTATGTCTTCCTATATTCTAAAATAGATACATTTATATGGTAAATAACTCAATTTTATATATAAATATATTAAATATATAAATAATAACTCAATTTTTATATATATATATATATATATAATTTTTTTTTTTTTTTTTTTTTTAGAAATTTTAAATAACCTACATGAGAGTGATAGAAGAACATCTCACTTGTGTCAGGGTTCAGTCACCTCTACTGTAGTTTTTATGGCAGGGTCCTGAGACCCCTGTTAGTTTTTTTTGTTTTGTTTTTTCTCGGTTTTGTTTTTCCTGGTCATACACTTATGTCTGTTATGTTTTGTATTTTGTCTGGATGTCTGGATCACTTCAGTCTAGTTTTGGTACTGTGTTTCAGTGTCAGGATCTTGATATCAATTCTCTGCACAATTCTGTCTGTCCATTATTTCATGTTTTCTGATTGAGCACATGGCTGTTGATAGTGTTTGCCATGTGCTATTATGTCCTGCATTTTGTGTAAGCATGTAGCTTTCTGTTTCCGTTTGCCATGTGCTTTTCTGTCAGTCACTTCTTATTATCTTGTTATTAGTTCTTATGCCCCACCTGCTCTCCTTCATTACCCTCCTAATTTCCTTCCTTAGATCAGGAGTGTCTGAACCTGTTCCTGGAAGGGTCACTGTCCTGCAGAGTTTGGCTCCAACTTGCCTCAACACACCTGCCTGGAAGTTTTTAGTATGCCTAGTAAGACCTTAATTAGCTGATTCAGGTGTGTTTAATTGGGTTGGGAGCCTAACTCTGCAGGACAGTGGTCCTTTAGGAGCAGGATTGGACACCCCTTGTCTAGATGTTTTGTAGTAGGTCTGTTTGTCTGTAGACATTTTCCTCCAGCCCATCCTGGGTGGTTCTTCATTCTTTGTCTGCTCTGACTTGTGTTGTTCCTTTACAAGATAATGTTATTATTATTATAAATTATATTTTATTGAATTTTGAATTTTCATTTTATTACACAAAGAAATAAACTCGCAGTGGCAAAGAAATAGTTTTTTATTCTTCAGTGTCATACCCTAAGAACCTCGTTGAAAGCACCCTGGTCACAGGAGATTCTGTTTTGTCCGAAATTGCCCCTTATAACCTTAATTAGAGCACTATTTGATGGGAAAGCTGTTTGTAGTGGTGCCCGAAACCATAGTGGAAGTTATTTAGTGCACTCATTCAATCCCACAATGCACCGCAATAACGAGTGTACAACCGATGTAAGCCCGACAGCAAGAGACAGTCACGCTGAATGAATTCCTGTGTCTCGCCAGAAGATGGCGGCCACAGCTGAATCATCCATCCATCCATTCATCCATTTTCCAAACCGCTGGTCCAATGTGGCTACAGCATAAAATCATACAGGTATAAATTCCTTTTTTTAATTGATTATTAAATTGTTTACTTAAGGTTTTTACATAGTTCTCTTTCTGTTGGTCATGTTTGACGTTGTGTCGAACTGACACTAGGGTGACTCCTGAGAGCCCCAGTCACCTCTGATGTCTTCAGAAAAGGCCAATGAATTGGACAGCAAAATTTGCATAGTTGGCCACGCCCCAGACATAAGTATAAAAGAGGCCAGCATGGCATTGCTTACTCAGCTTTGTTCTTTGGAGCCGAATGCCTGCATCTCATCTAAGAGAAGCGTGCATACCCAGTACAAGGTGCTTCCCTTCGGGTCGCCCCTGTCACCTCACATCATTGTAAGTCGCAGAGGGCGCCCTTGCCCCGTTGATTCACATTCGCATCCTTGACTATCTTGGTGATTTTTTTTTTTTGCTAATTTTAGCTCACTCTCGGGAGTTGTCGTGCACACAGGGAACATGGGCATGGCGGTGTGGCATCACACTGGCGTGTCGCACATTCAGCCCTTGGACAGACCTTGCTTTTCCAAGGACAGGAGTTCCTTTAGAACAAGTGTTCAGGTGTATTGTTGTGACAACAGATACATCCAAGACAGGCTGGGGGCAACGTATGCAACAGGTATGCAATTTCAGAGCCCTGGTTGGGCCATTGACTGCATTGGCAGATCAACTGCCCCGAGTTGTTGGCTGTGCTTCTGGCCCTCAGAAGGTTTTGACCTTTGATCCAGGGCAAGCATGTGTTGGTCCAGATGGACAACATAGCGACAGTGGCTTACATCAACCACCAGGGCAGTATTTGCTCTTGTCGCCTGTAACAACACTCCTGCCACCTCCTCCACTAGAGATTGAGGTCTCTGCAGGCCACTCACATACTGGGCATCTTCAATCGTGCAGCGGACTCGCTCTCACAACAGGTTATGCTTCGGGGGAGTGGAGACTCCATCCCCAGATGGTCCACCTGACTTGGAGTCGATTCGGCCAGGTGCTGGTAGACCTGTTCGCCTCCCAAGAATCCTCCCATTGCCCTCTGTTTTATTCCCTGACCGAGGCCCCCCTCGGCATGAATGCACTGGTGCACAGCTAGTGCAGGGGCCTGCACAAATACACATTTACCCCAGTGAGCCTCATTGCACACACATTGTGCAAAGTCACGGGGGACGCAGAACAGGTTCTGATAGTTGCGCCTTATTGGCCCAACCAGACCTGGTTCTCAGAGCTCATGCTGATAACAGTAGCCCCTCCCTGGTGAATCCCTATGATGAAGGACTTTCTTTCTCAGGGTAAGGGCACAATTTGGCACCCCCGCCCAGACCTCTGGAACCTCCATGTGTGGTCCCTGGACGGGATGAGAAGGAATTCAGAGGGCTATCACCAGTGGTAATAGATACCATAAGTCAAGCCAGAGCTCCCTCAACAAGGCGTTGTATTCTTTGAAATTGCACCTTTTTGTCACTTGGTGTTGTAGGGGAATTTTACAGTTAAAGACCCAAAAGACCAGATATGTTGAATAAAGACCCGGAGTCAAAGTTTAAAAAAAATAATAAATTGAAGAAAATTTTACTGAAGAATAGTTTGCAGTTTCATCAGCAGAAGCCAGCTTCAAGTCTCACAAGAAGTTTGTAGGCCGCTCTGCGTACATTCACATTTCCACAATAATTATACTCTAACAAGAGTCTACTAACTACGTCATTACTTCAGGTTGAATGATTTTCTAGTGTTTGAAAAAGAAAATAAATGCTTTAACATACGTTGAAAAAGTCATTCAAATAATTTAACAGAAAGATAAATGTTGATTAATAACTTAAAAGATATATATTGAAGCGGCAGTGGATTCCAGAATCCACCCCTTCAGAGTTCTTCCTCCAAGAGGGTCTGGAGAGACACCTCTCCGCTTCTACCTTGAAGGTGTATGTGGCTGCAATAGCAGCCAATCCTCAGAACAAACCTGAATGAGCAATGCCACGCTGGCCTCTTTTATACCCATATGTCCAGGGCGTGGCCTGCTATGCAAATTTTTCTCACCAATTTCATTGGCCTTTTCTGAATACATCGGAGGTGATTGGGGCTCTCAAAGAGTGAGCCCTAGTGTCGGTTAGACACAACATCTCTGTTCCCTCCATCAGGGAGCGAGGGTTACAGCAGTTACCGAGACATTTCCATGACTTTGAGAGAAATCTTTTCATCTTACTGCTGGAGCTTCCAGCTTACTAAGTTTCAAATAATTATTAAACAGCAAGCACAAATTATGCAAAAGTTGCAGCCCTCGCAGCGCACTCAGTTTCCGAATTGGCCCACTCGTTTTCATTCACTCCCTCAAGTGAACTATATTAGTGGACTGATGTATGGAATAGTGAATGAGGGTATAGGGGCAATTTCATACACAGCTAATGTGTTGAAATAACAGTCCAGGGGTGGGTTCTCTTTTGATGCCAACACTGGTCAGATGAATACTATAAATACCAGAGCATCTAGTAATTTTCCGCTAGAAGGCTCAATCTGCCTCGCCCTCAGCAGGTACCCTCTTGGGACCTTGCAGTGGTTCTATCTGCACTGCAGAGAGCTCCCTTCGAGCCTTTGCTCTCAGTCGAGCTGAAGTTTCTTTCTTTAAAAACGGCACTCCTGAAGGCTTTGGCATCTGTTAAGAGATTCGGGGACCTGCAGGCATTTTCAGTTGACGAAGTGTGCCTGGAATTCAGGCCGGCCAACTCTCACATTATCTTGAGACCCCGGCCTGGATACATGCTCAAAGTTCCCATCACTCCTTTTTGAGATCAGGTGGTGAACTTGCAAGCGCTGCCCACGGAGGAGGCAGACCCAGCCCTGGCGCTGCTCTGTCCAGTACGTGCTCTCCACGTTTACATAGACAGATCTTAGTGCTTTAGGACCTCAGACCAGCTCATTGCTTGTTACGGAGGCCAGCAGAAGGGAAAGGCTGTCTCCAAGCAGAGGTTGTCCCACCGGATAGTGAATACTATTGTGAGCGGAAAAACAAACTTCATCCACTGTTCCTTTAACGCTGGGTTCTTTGGGAAGCTGAAAAAGGTAATCCTTCCCTCACAACCAAAAACACACTCCTTTAGTGACATTGTTGAAAAATCTCTCGGCTTCCGTAACCCAAACAAAGCATGTTGGGTGTGCTCTTGCTTTGGGTGATGTGTGTGCACACTTATCAGGGAGAAGTGCCTGTACAAGGAATTCCGCCCTTTTTTACGTGATAAAGGGCCATTCTCTAAAAAAAACTCTCCGAAACCCGGTCAGAAACCGAAAGGAGTGTATTTGGCACAGAAATACTCTGTCATACGTCCAACTTGTGTTTTGAAACTTTGGCCATGTTTTGCATGAGAATGCAACTCTTTAACAGTGTAAGTAAGTCAGAATGCATGAAATAGAAAGACTTTTATTGTGCACAATGCTTTCAAAATTCTGGTTTTTGCAACACTGCTGGAATTTGTGCTTTAGAATCACAGGGCTACTATAATCAATAATGTAAAATGAATGATCCGCATAACCAAAGATAAGAATCTATATGAGATCAGTGAATCAAGCCACTACATAATGATTGTCATTATCAATACACAACCAATGTCATCTGATCCATTTTTTCTCTTAGCTTTTCTTCCTATAACAAATGTGTTTTATAAACACAGTTACAGTAGCCAGAGAAAATCTAATGTTAAAAAGTCAACTAAAGAAAACACTGATCACCATAATGGTTGCTATAATAAAACGTCAAACTGGTTGGTAAAAAGTGAAGCTGGTAATTCTGTTTGTGGAGTTGTTTAAACATCCTCTGCTGAGATCTTGAGAGATTTAATGTCTTCTTTTATCTTCAGTTGATTTCATCTAAGGCTGTGGCTGGAAGTCAGTTGTAGTTCTTGTGTTTCTGCTTGTCTTTTTTTTTTTTTTTTTCCCTGTTCTTGTTGTTTCTCTAAATTAACTTTCCCAGAATTCCCTTTATGACACTTCACATTAGATGTTATTTAATTTAAATAATTATGTTTCTACTTAGTTTTTGTTCTTAGTTTGGGGTTTATGATATACATCTTATGTTGCTTAATGAATGTTTATTGCATTAGTTTAGTGTCATGTGTCACCATGGTGTATTGTATTATGTGTGAATGTTAATATGTGCCTCAGCTTGTGGAATGCTAATTGTCGTGAACTTTGAATCATCATATGGTTTTCTTTTTTACCACCCGTGTTATCATGGTGGTTATAAAGCAGATTTTAGTACATTATGGCCTGGTTTCACACAGTCAGGGCTTAGATTAAGCCAGAATTAGGAGTTAGTTCAATTAGAATATATTTAAGTAGCTTTTATAAATGTGCTTTAAAAAAGAAAGAAAAAAAGAAAAAAAAACATCACTGGTGTGCATCTTGAGACAAAACAATGGCACTGACATATTTTAAGATACTGTATGTCAGTGCGAGTTGCTTTCAGGTGAAACAGCTCAAACATGCATTTTAGTCTGGGACTAGGCTTAAGGGGATAGTTCAACAAAAAATTAAAATTCTGTCATCATTTACTCACCCTCATGTCGTTCCATAAGACTTTCGTTCATCTTCAGAACACAAATGAAGATCTTTTTGATGAAATCAGAGCTTTCTGTCACTTCAGAAAGTTCATAAAGAGATCGTAAAACTAATCTATTTGAATTGAGCGGTTTAGTCCAAATTTTTTGAAGAGACAATTGCTTTATATGATTAACAGATTGAATTTAGGCTTTTATTTTTCATTTTTTTGTAAGTTCAAATTAAAAATGTACCACCTACTCAAACAGTATGCGATGTCAGATGCACCGATTGTGTCTTGCACATTTCATGACACTTTCAAAGTGAAATGTCCAGTGAATGACACTTAAAGCATATTCATTTTTATCCGAAACAGATGAATGTGAATCTGGCAATGTTTTATTATGTTGGTTGTTGTACGTATCATGACAGTTCTGAATTGAAATGTTCGATGAGTGGTGCTAAAAGGTTAATGCTCTATCACAATAATGCAAAATGTATTACTTTACAAATAATACACTATGGTAAAAGTGTTTTGAGGTCATAACATAGTATAGTGCAAGGAACCTCATACAAATAAGTCTTTATTAAGTGATAAACTGTAATCATAATTTTGTGTGAAAAAGAATATAAATTGGGAAACACTTTAGTATGGGGAACAATTCTCACTAGTTGTATGGAAGTAAAATAATGCCATATGCTTTTGAAACAAAAAGCATCTTGAATTGCACTACTTGAAAACAATATGCATTGCATTAACCGTACTTGTATTTTAATGCATTGTATTTTTAGGGCTTGCATTTTTATGGGCTGAAATTCAACACGGTTGTATATTTAAGCTGTGAATATTTCAATTTAAAACACACATTTTCATTGTTAAAAATTCAGTAATCCATATTCACCTTTCAGATTTCACTTCAAATATTCATTCTGTTTAAAAATTCAACCTATAATATTCAGCATACAATTTTCTGTCCATTTTATTTTGCGTCAACAAATTCAGTGGTTCAAATTTCAACATTTCACATCTGGGAACTGCAGGAAAACCAGCAGAGTACTGAGCATAATCTCCATCTCCTGTTAGTCGACCTTACCGGCAGGTGGTGCAAGCGCGTGTTGACGAAGAGCAGAGCAACAGTTAGCGCAAGACATTCATTTCATTCATTAAAACCAGATTTACATTAATGGAGCAAGCAGTAAGTGCATGTGTGATTATTATCAGGGACAGAATATATAAAGAAAAGCTGATCAAGACAGAAGTTGTTTACATTTAATTCAATGTCTTTCACTGTTACTTTCCCTGTGTATCCTACATGTAAGCAGCTTTCTCTACAGTGAACGAGATTATAACATTATTCTCTGATGCTGATGAACAGTTCAAACGTTAAATCTGAGATAGACATATAACTTTCCTTAACTTTATATCGCGTCTGTGCTGCAGTACTGGGGTTTCCCTCAATATGTCACACTCCAGGATTCCCTTGTCATCGGGACATATAGAACGCTTAACGTATCTTTATAGACTAAATACAGTGATATAAAACACCACTAAACTCACACCTATACTTATACTATATAGGCTACAGGCAAGCAGGTTGACTCAGAATATGAACGTAATGTGCAAAGTTTGACGCTAAGCGTTTCCTAGTGAAATACTGGCATAAAGTTGGCTTGACATTGGATGGTCCATTTCCGCAAATTTAGGGACCGTCTCTAAAGTTACGTACGACATTGGTGTACACATTTCTAACTTCAATATCATTTGAAGATAATGACTAACAGTCATAAACTGTAATGTGCTCGTGTAGGTGTCAAGCATGATACACACCTTTTAGATTTTTTATATTTAATAAAATAAACAAATAAAAAAATATTGCTATTTTTTTACTACTGCATGAGCTTATATTTATTTTAATATCAACAATCTAAAATTATGGTATATGGTAGATTTTTGATATTTAATAAAATAAACTTTCAAATCATGTGTAAATATTACTATTTTTCACTACAGCATGAGTTCATATTTATCAACAGTCTAAAAGTTGTGCATCACACCTACATGTACACTTTACAGACTTTAATTCATTCTCTTCAAATACTATAGAGCTTTAAATTCACTTATATATAAATTCACTTATATATTTTACTTAGCCTATTGTATGCTCATACACAAAATATACCATTATTTTGTGTATGAGCATACAGTAGGCTAAGTGAAATATATAACGATATGTACATATGACTTGACAGTTTATTTTATTCAATATCAAGAATCTAAAAGGTGTGCATCATACCTGAAACCTACATGAACACTTTACAGTTGGTTTTACGACTGTAAGTAATTCTCTTCAAATGCTATTGAAGTTAGAAATCTCGTATGTATCTTTAGAGACGATCCCTAAATTTGCGAATATCGACCGTCCAATGTCAAGCCAACTTTATGCCAGTACTTCACTGGGAAACACTTAGCGTCAAACTTTGCACGTTACGTCCATATTCTGAGTCAACCTGCTTGCCTGTAGCCTATATAGTATAGTACAGGTGAGAGTTCGGTGGTCTTTTATATCACTGTATTTAGTCTATAAAGATAAGTTAAGCGTTCTATATGTCCCGACGGGAGGGGAACCCTGGAGTATGACGTATTGAGGGAAACCCCAGTACTGCATCACAGCCACGATATAAAGTTAAGGAAAGTTGTATGTCTATCTCAGATTTAACATTTGAATTGTACATCAGCATTGGGGTATAACGTTATAATCTCGTTCACTGTAGAGAAAGCTGCTTACATGTAGGCTACACAGGGAAAGTAACAGTGAAGACAATGAATTAAATGAAAAAAAATGTAAAACACAACTTTTGTGCCTTTATCAGCTTTTCTGCATATATACTGCCCCTGATAATCATCACACATGCACTTACCACTTGTAAATCCATTTTAATGAATGAAATTAATGTCTTACTCTAACTGTTGCTCTGTTCTTCGTCAACACACGCTTGCACCACCTGCTGGTGAGGTCGACTAACAGCAGATGGAGATTATGCTCGGTACTCTACTGCTTTTCCTGCAGTTCCCGGATGTGAAATGTTGAAATTTGAACCACTGAATTCGTGGATGTGAATTTGTGGACATGAAATAAAGTGGACAGAAAATTGCCTGCTGAATATTTTGGAAGTGAAATCCGAAAGGTGAATATGGATTATTGAATTTTTAACAATGAAAATGTGTGTGAACTGTTTTGAATTGAAATATTCACAGCTTAAATATACAACTGTGTTGAATTTCAGCCCATAAAAATGTAAGCCCTAAAAATACAATGCATTAAAATACAAGCACGATTAATGCAATGCATATTTTTTTTCAAGTAGTGCAATTCAAGATGCTTTTTGTTTCAAAAACCTATAGCGTTATTTTACTTCCATAAGTTGCTTATTAGCTTGCATATTGTCTGTTTATAAGTATTTATAAAGCACAAATGAATGCCTTATCTGCATTACCATATTCCACATCCCTCAGCCCCCGTTCCGAAACTTAACCACTACAACAACTACCTTACTAACAACTAATAAGCAGTAAATAAGGAGTTTATTGAGGTAAAAGTCATAGTTAATGGTGAATATTTGTTCCCCATACTTAAGTGTTAACAAACATTGTTGCCTTTTTTACTGCCTCTAGTGTTAATTTCGGAAACTGCAGCTGAACTGGTACTTATTTTGAATTTCTGCAAAAATGTAGGTAGAGACGTTTTTCCAATGAGCCTGTGTTGGCTAAAGTGGTTCACACTTCAACACCCCCAATGTTCAAACCAAATCAAAGTTACTTATAGTTAGTAGAATGTCTAAAGTGGACCATCAAAATAAAGTGTTGCCTTTAAATATATTTTCACCAGACAGGTAAACTAATTGCTATTTAACAATTAATGCTATTTAATAAATAAGCTGTTTGTATTGATTTACTATTAATTTAATTATTAATTTCATAACCCAGTTCAACAACAAATTCTTTTTTTTTTCTTTTTTTTTTATTCAACGCAATGTAAACATATAAATACAGCATCAGCCGTGTAAGCATCTTAGCATAATATGACTCTCATGTGTATTAATTATAAAATTCTGTTTATAGGCCCCCTAACCTTGTAAGATCTAGGCCTATATGTGATTTTTTTTTTCATCTTTCCAAAATAATTAGGGATAATTAGGGGTAATCCATTTAAAACCTCATAGTGGGATTGTTTAAAATCAACTCATGTACTCCCAAGCTGATGCATAAGAAAAATCTTTTTAACATGCTCTAAAAAATGCCAGCCAGAGTGAATACCCAAGTGAGGAAGTTAGTTCTATTTTTATTAGATGAAATGCAGGGTCCAGTCTGTCAAATGAAAATGCAGAAAATGCAAAGAGGGGAGTAAAAATAATTGTCAAAAGGATTATTATGCGAATAGTTCAAACAAGTACTGCATCAGAAAGTCATCTGAATGCCTTTATGCCTCAAATGGTGCTGTAACCAACCAAGTGCATAAATGTTTTCAAAGGTCAAGTGTTCTTGAATAGCATTCATGCAGTTGTTGTTTACAATCATTTACGACCCCTTTGTATTTCTTCCCTTGTGTAGAAATCACGTCTTGTTTCAATGCTATTTTGCCTTCATAAGTATGAGCAAACTTATGATAATTTCGTGAAGGAGGATATATTCTTGTATCGGTATCCTTGTTCCCTATAATGTACGCAAAATCTGACCCCTACACACATTTAAAGGGTTAGTTCACCCAAAAATGAAAATTATGTCGTTAATTACTCACCCTCATGTTGTCCCACACCCGTAAGACCTTCGCTCATCTTCAGAACATGAATTAAGATATTTTTGATGAAATCCGAGAGGTATATGACTCGTCCGCAGACAGCAATATAACCACCATTTTCAAGGTCCAGGAAAGGTACTAAAGACATCTTTAAAACAGTCGACGTGACTGCAGTGGTTCAACCTTAATTTTATGAAGTGACGATAATACTTTTTGTGTGCAAAAACAAAAATAACGACTTTTTTCAACAATATCTTATCTTCTGTGTCATTCTCATATGTTGTTTACATCCAGTGCTTCCAGGCTCCTGTGTCAGCATCACATGCATACGTCGTGCTGCTCACGTGTACAGCTTTAGCCAATACTGAGCCGGCATATGGACATAAACACAGAAGCCTTCACTATGCTTACTTCATCAATTGCGTAAGGATAATGACAGGGAAGAGAAGAGATTGTTGAGTAAATTTGTTATTTGTTAATGTTTTGGTTAATGACAGAATTTTCATTTTTGGATGAACTAACCCTTAAAATAGCTGTCTTAATGGGAACAGATTTTTTTTTTTTTTTTTTTTTTTTTTTTTTTTACAAAATTAACACTAGCCCACGCCCTAAACACTTTTTTGTGTATTTTTAGAATTTACTTACAAACTTAACTGTTTTTCCAAATCAGACTGTTTCAAAAGAGAGGTTTTGTCAGACAGCCAGTGTCCGTAAACTGTATTTAAGTGTGCACATGCACACACACACATACAGTGGCTTAAACAGGTTGTCATGGATGGTAAAGATCATTCATATTGACAGATTTACCCGGCTGGTTTCCCATTTCCTTCGCTTTGTAACTATGAGAATGTCCATTTGCTCTCCAGCAATCAAACACAACCCTAAAGGTGACAACAAGGACAAGCACGATGGATTACTTGTCAATTTGCTTACATAACTAAATCATGTCCTAAGAAGATGTATTGCGCCACAAAGCAGGGTAGACAAGTTGTGTGGATATTAATTTACGGCTTCATTCATATATTTTATCAACCGACTACATGTAGCAGAGTGTGGATTGGGTTTAATTTAGATGTATTACTGTTAAAAGAGGCTGGCAAAGCAAAAAAAAAAAAAAAAAAAAAAAAGCAATGTTTGTGCCAACATATTCTGCTGAGGTGTATGCCAAATTTCTATAGTATAGGAGTTATAGAAGTGAATTTTATGAAAACATATTAAACAAAATCTTAGGCACATTAGATGCTTCACAACAACATTTGTTTAAAGGTGGTTAGTTTAGCGTTCGCTTTAGTGTGTCAGTAGGAGATACACATTTTAAGTTTCCAATCATTTCTTTTGCAAATATTATTATTCAGTGAGATTTAGGCCATAATCTCAACTGCTTCAGTCTCCTAATTTTTCTGAAGAGGCTGCATTCAAAGGCCTAATGCGTCACAGTGGCGCAACAAAGGCTGTCCCAATTCGAGGGCTCCTTCAAGTGTGGCCTACAAATGTGTCCTTCTTTCCCTGGCTGCGAAAGATAGAATGAGTAGATCCTTCGCAGCTTAGCCTATACCAAAAATTCATTGCGCGCCAGTGACGACTTTTTTTTTTTTTTTTGAGAGAGAGAGAGAGAGAGAGAAATGCCACATTACACTACATATAAGTACTGGGGTTCATCTTACTCAAATATCTAACAATAAAATCTAGACAATCTAACAAATCTTTAACGATCTTAAAAAAAAAAAAAAAAAAAAAAAAAAAACTTTAAAGCAGTTCAAATATTGACTTGTATCTTATCAAGATGTGATATTATAGTTTATACTCTTTCAGCTGCATAAATGGACCAAGGAGAACATATTTACAGGTTGTGAACCCTATATGGTATTTGGCTAGACTTTGGTTTGACGTTCACGGACTTCAAAGGATGCACACCCTGAATCTTCTTTTTCTTTCTCTTTTTCTTCATCGTCTTCTTCTTTTTCTTCAGATTCTGATTACAGTATAAAAAAACATTGTAACAGTTCCTTTATTTAAAACAACAACAACAGCAAATTACAGGATAGGCAGTACAACAAATGGTAGCATGATTTAGAAATAAAACAATTCAAATAATATTTTACTTTTTTTAATATTATTTCAATATTTAGTATGTCTAAAAGTGTTTTTCCCCATATAGTAAAAGTCAAAGCAGTCCAATGTTTATTGCAGTCCAGTGTTGCTTTATTTTCTTAAATATATTTTTTGTGTTCCACAATACAAAGTAGATCATACTTGGAACAAGGATTGGGTGAGTAAATGATGACAGAATTTTTATTCTTTGGTAATCTGTCCTTTTAATCTGCTTTTAATAGGCTTTTTTCTCTTTAAGCAAAATATAACTTTTTTTTTTCTTTCTTTTAATTTTTGGCTTCTTGACAGGTTTCATAAGATTCACCTATAGCATACTGTATACTAGCACCTTATATGTGATATGAATCCATCCATGCTATAAAAATACTACTATACAGGTGAAATGCATAAAGATACTTGTAGGACTTTACACATATATAGATGAAAGCTTAAATGTACTGAGAACTATACTGTCTACTGAGAGCTACTTCAAATGAACCAGATAAGCTGACATTTAAAATGGAATAACTTGTCGACACAAGTATGCATGATGGAGCTCCTAACGGGAGAACTCAGAAGTGTCTCCACTGGTGTGCATGACTACTTTGGTTTAATACACCTCACTCTTGTTCTTCAGATGGGCATTCATGCATGAATATCCATTAATTTTGTCTGGCTGAAATAACACACATCTGATCACATTCACAGCCATGGCTACTCTGGCCCAAATGCAACATCTTCTCTGTTTATTGCAGACAATATGAACACAGAGGGAAAAAAGAACAAAGCAAGCTTGAAAGGAGTGGTTTTCATTGAAGCATTTGGGCGACACATCAGAATCATTTAGAGGAAACAAATTGATTGAATTTTCCAGGATTCTATCACGCCTAATTCCATGGACTCCGGTTAACTGAAAGATTGTGTTGTTGGTATTTGTATTGCATGTCTTCACTGAAATACCAAGGGAAGGTCCTGTTTCTTGGCCATCTAAATTAAGCATAACTAGAGAAATAAATGTATATAGAAATACAGATTAATGTTGGAACAAAAAAATTGATTAGAATTTTTATTATTGATGTTGTTGCTTATACATTTGATATTTTGAAAGTGAATGCTAATACAAAATGATTGCTCCATGGAAAACAAAGGACATACTGTATTCAGTGTCCCCCAAAATTATTAAGGCCACATTTAAAAATGTACGAATGTCATTGCAACAAAATAAGTGACATTTACATTGATAATCTTTTTTTTTTTTTTTCATTGAAGTAAAGCTTTTCACAAAAAGATGTTTGTTAGGTTTTAAATGATAAAACATTGCTACGGAGCCCCACACATGATGTGAGAAAAAAAAAAAGTATATCGTGGCCACAAATTAACAATTTGTTCCCATGACTTACTAATACTGTACATCAGCTCATTTTATCAATTCATTCCCTCATTTTAAGTAAATCGTGTGCACAATAAAATAATTCATTCCTTTGATTTACTAAATCGTTGCCACATTGTAATAATTTATTCTTGTTTTAGTTCAATCAAAATGAGAGAACAAATTAGTTCAATATGGCCCCGATTTACTAAAACGAGGGAATAAATTAATAAATCGTGGGAACAAATTCTTAATTCGTAGCCATGATATAACTATAACCAGTGAATGAATTAGTAAAACATGGCCACGATTTAGTAAAACGAGAAGGAATTCTTAATTTCTGGGAACGAATTCTGAATTTGTGGGCACGATATATATTTTTGTCCACGTTATGTGTCGGGCTCCGTACAATGCTGTTCAGAATGAAAACAAAAAGTATTGTGACACTTGTGGTTATGGGATATATCCAAAGTTAATGTGATGAATTACACTTGCTTGAATGTAACTTCTAATTAGTTCTGAGAAAATAATTTCATCTAATTTGTTTACAGATGCCACTTGGTTTAGCTGTGTTATCCTATGCTGCGATATTCATATATTTAAGTAACTTGAAGGGGTCATGAATTGAGAAATCAAGTTTTCCTTGAGCTTTTGATATATAAGAGGTCATCGTACTATAAGAATATCCTGTAAGTAACTGAAAACTTCCTTGTTAGTCCAATAAAAGTTTTTATTGATACCAAGCCCATCGAACGACTGATCCTGGAATGTGCATATCTGGTGAAACGCCACCTCTGCAGAAGAAATTAACGCCTACTTCATCATTGCAATGTTGGCATGTTAGTTTGATGAGGAGGAGAGAATAGCAATACAGGACAAAAATAATATTACGTTTCAAAGGATCCTTATTCTGGGAATATGGTTATTTATTTTCAACAATGTGAATGTCTCAGTTGAGCTTTATTTATTTGTTATTGTGATTTCACTGTGGATTTCACTGTTTTAATGATTAAATAAAGAAAGCGATCAAAGAACGCTCCCTTTGCAATCGCTGGAGCTGTCAATCAAACAGCGCAAGTTTATCAGTGACTGATTTCTGGATATACGCCAAAACTCCCGTTTTATGCAATGAATCTCTAAGTTACAATGCGTTTGCACTGTTAGTTACGATGAAAGCATTTGTTAGTGTACAGAAATTGAGTTGCAATGACGAGATCGCTACTTTCATGTGCTCAACAACATGTCTGTGATCGGCTACTCATCACTGCAGCCTTTCATGCCACGATCTAAATATAATGCCATAGATCTAAAATGTAATGCAACACTTCTCACGAATGGTTAACCTTGAGAGCTGTAATAGTAAAAATGTGCTAAAAGTTTTCGAGAGAGTAATACTTGTTAGCCAATCACATCAGTGAAGTCTCACAGCAGACACACCCTTTAAAACAGAGCGTTCAAATAAGAGGGCTAAAAACAGGGTAGGAAAATGACTGTTATCTGTTATGTTGCTTCATATGTAAACGTCCCAAACACACATGAATCAAAGGTTCAATTGTTGTGAAAATTAAACATTTAAGATAGAGTCACATGGCCAGAAAGGTAAATGTTTCATTTGGTTATATCTCATGGTCTGTTAACCAGAAACTTGGCGTAGAAAAGAAAAATAAGCTTTTCTGTTAATGTGAAAAATTCATAACCCCTGGCAGAGCAGGATGTGTCATGCTTCAGTGAAAAGAAGTTCCTCTCTTATGAAGACAAGGGAGGAAGGATTTCTTTGCAAATACACTGAAAAATATGTGCTAATCTATGTGCCATTTTTTTTTTTTTAAATCAGTGCAAATTATGTTTAATCAAGATGTAAAATAAACTTAATAGAAAATGAACAGTCAGATTTAGTCAGGATATGGTGTAATGTAAAATATTTTGTCAGGTAACCTAAAGCTTTATGACATGTGGTAACAATTAAATGTACTAGATTTATTCAAGTTAAAATATTAATTAACATGCCTGAATCAATCTGGTTACATTATGGGAACATAATCTTGTTTATAATTACATTGGTATCTATGGGTGTTACTAATAAAAGACTGAATGCTGGGTGGGAGATTAGTTACATGGAAGTTACAGTACTTTCATTAGACTGTGCATTTAGAACTTCAAAGCATTTGTTCACCTCAAAATTAAAATTTTACGCTATTCATATAGATGTGAGTGTCAGAGACCAGAACATAGTGTCAGTGAGTTTAATTCAAGAACCAAATCAGGTTGTTAAATCATTCAGACCAGTTTTGTGATCAACAGATTCATTTTAAAGATCCAGTTCAAAAGAATGAGTTGTTTACAAACTGAACAAGGACAAGGCCAACTAGGGAGGATGTCAAGATTTTCTGTTAGTAATGACTTAAATGTTATCCTGTTTCTCTCACAAAGCTATTGTATAACTTGTAGAATATGTTGTAGTGTGTATATATAGCTAACTGTTATGGTACTTTTAATGTGTTTTGATTTTTGTCTTGTTTTACACAGAATAATGCTTTCCCTAAAAGCAACATTCTAGTTTTGCATTTTATGAAAGAAAGAGAGAATATCAGAAGAGTGTGAGTCCAGGTTAATGCCACTGCTGCTTCTGTACGCCACCACACCAGCTATTAATTACATGCTGATTAGAGTCAGCTGGTGAAAATTAATCACAGCCGCAGGAAGTTATTGTCCTTGCGCTTACAGAGGACGACGCCACGCTTTAGGCATGACAGAGAGAGAGAAAAAAAATGAAAGGGTGGCAAACAGAGGAAAGACAGTAAGAAAAAAAGAAATAGAGATAAAACAGTAGGGAAGATAAAACATGGAAAATTAAACATGGTGAAATGCTTCATTCTCTAAAGGCACATTTACACGACAACAATGTATTAAAAACGGAAAAGTTTTTCTTTTGTGTTTTTCGCGTACAGATGACAACATTGTTAAAATGATCCCAGTTCACACTTATCCGTGTAAATGATTAAAAATGCTGTATCATTCATGACAGGCTAGTAGTTGCCGATGTCACTTAGAGATGTCACTTGTAAAGAAACACTATGCGCCTATAGACTGAACATAAAATACGCATGCGCATAACATCACTGTTTTCATAAATTTACATTTTTGTAGTTTACACGGAGATGATAATGGTATCGTTTTCAAAAACTTTCACTTTGAAACCCATTTTCAAAAGTTAGCATTTTCAGGCCCCCAAAACGCAATTTTTAATTGAAAATGTCCCATAAACATGCCCTAAATTTCATAAAATATGGTCAGTTGCATGTCCCTAGAGATATCCAACTGTAATCTGTTCTCATCAAACAGATCCATATCCCACATGTACATCTGATCATATGTGGATTTTTAATGAAGTGATACAGAACAGGAGGTTTCGTTTTCCTCCCGTTATTCATGTTAATGCGCTGTGAGTGTGCTTCAAGTGTGAGTTATATTTCACATCTTCTAGAGCAAATACACACAAAATTATGCCAAAATGCCCGTTTTGACTAGTATCCACATAAACACAGTCTTAACTGAACGTAAACAGTTATTACCGTATTTATGTGTCATTTTAACAGATCCGTGCATTAGTCATTAAAGTGACAGCAGGTTCACTAATCGAACTGAATCAAACTTTAGTTCCGGGCTAATGACGCAAGACGCACAAGCCAAAGTAGCACGTCTGACTCAAAAAGAACCGATTGAGCCGGTTCAAACTGTCGAGGTTTGCCGAGGATTACCAAGGAGTCTGATGAGTGAGTTAATGATACCATGCAAGCCTGAGGCACGTACTGGAAATATGCTTATTATGACTACTGTTAATAAATAACATTTTATTAAAACCTGCAAAAACCTTTTTGTCGAGAGATGTAAATACATTTTTACTATAATTTGTTTATTATAAATGCAGATTATAAGTTAAGTGAAATCAATGACTTTATTCTTTCTATAATTTAGACATGTAGAATATATCTGCGTTTGTGCATGAATATGTGTGCTGTAATTGCGACTCTTATCCAAGATGTAGGCTAATCAATATTGGTCAGTCATATCCGACATTTAGGATCCGCGATCCAGTGAAACTGTAACCACAAACTCCATTAAGTGAATGAAAGGCAATAACCAGTAATATGCGTTCACACAAATAACTTTTTATTTGAATGTTTCAATATGTGTTGACACAAATTACTTTATTTAAACGTTTCATTGATATAACATGACATTGAGTTGTTAGAAAAGAAATGCATAGTGACATTATAGCATGATGATGTCAGGAACCTATGAATCGACTTTTTAAACCGGTTCATTGAGCAGAACTGTCTGAAAAGAACCGGTTCACAGAAATGAATTGGACTTTGCATCACTATAGCCTACCTTCTGTTTCAATAATGTTAATCAAACACCAAAAGAAAAAGAGATAATCACTAACTGTAACGTGCAGAAAGAGCAGGCTGAGGCATGGATCTAAATGCAGGAGTTTTAATCAAGAAATAAATAAACAAACAATAAGCAACATGGAAAACTAAGAACAAAAGCAAGCGGAAAACAAAACCATCACATTTCAACAACTGACAGAGAACAAGAGAAACACAAGGGCTATATATACACAGGGACAAACAAGCTAAACAAGGTAACAAGGAACAAGATACACCTGGGAAGCAATCAGGGAACTAATCAACATGAAAAAACTATAATGACCAACAAACATGGCACTAGGACAGAAAGAAACAAAACAGTCCACACACAAGACATGGGGAATATATAACACTAACTGCTTTAAGCATATTGCGCAAAAAAAAAAAAAAAAAAGTGAAAACAAAATCCTTCACTTTTTTTTTTTTTTAAATCTAGTAAGATTTAATCTAACTCCCTGATTTTATACTACTTCTGGGAGTATAAGGACACAAAGGAGTTATTATGCATTCTGCAGTAGCTTTTATCAAAAACGACTTTTGCATTTAAAGAAGGGGAGACTGGAGATAAAACTGTCAGTTTAACTGCTTACAAATTAAGACTGGAATAAATTGACTGGCATAGATGACCACACTCTAAAGCTGAAGAAATTTTAAATAAAAATAATTTAATGGACAAAAAAAGGATTTTAAAATAAAAAATGACACATTTTCCATCTGGAACGCAAAAAAAAAAACGCAAAGGAAAAACTTTTCCATTTTTAGTTCTACTGTATAGATAACAACTGTGGAGACAGCACTGGAGAGTTTGTCTTTGGACTGTAGTCTGTCATGCACTGCAACTTTCATTTGCATAAGTTGTTCAAAGGACATTCCAAATCATTTTGGAATCAAAAGTGTCAAAAGTGTCAAATCCAGACGCAATGTGGCACCACATTCAAAATGACATTAATAAGGCTGGAAAATGAGAATGCAAGATGATTTTTTTTTTAACCATAAATATAGACGTCAGCAATCACTTTCATTCGAGTTGTCTTAGAGACAGTTGCAAAAAGAACATAATTACCCAGGCTTGGTAGGGTTACTTTAAAAATGTATTCCGTTACAGTTACAAATTACTTAAAAAAGTATTCAGTAACATAATCCAAGTACCACAATATAAAAGTAATGTAATCTGATTACTTTTGGATTACTTCAAGGTCACATAGGCCTATAAAAAGAAAGAAAGAACTAGATAAATTGCATTTTTAAATTTAATTTTAATTATTTCTTCTCAATTTCTGCAAGTTTAAATGTCACACGTTCCATACTTTTGAATGGGTCTCAACAATAAAAATATTTTAAAAATCTGATAAATGATCTATTATCTGATTTCGTAGCTGGAATGCAGAGTTTGCACTGTACAACCATGTTGTTTGCATTTTCTTCTTTGAAAACAAAATAGCAGCGAAATTTCCATGAATTGAAAGCGTTTATTCCCACGGGAAGCATCGTTTACACTAGCAGCAGCAATTATCTGCATCTGAGGAGATGGTAGACGGGTGTTATTTGCGCATGCACCAGCGGGTGGCTCACGTGAGACATCACTGGCAACAGAACCAGGAAATACTGTATAATCAAGCAGCGCTTAATATACTGTTATTATGGCAAAATAATGATTTATTTAGTTTTAAATGAAAACATTGTAATCCTGATAGTATTCCCCCTTTTTTCAAAATGTAACTGTAATCTGATCGGTTTTTTTGACGTAACTGTAACGAATTACAGTTACTGTATTTTTGTATCCTGATCACGTAACGCCGTTACATGTATTCCGTTACTCCCCAACCCTGTAATTACCATATACATTACTGTAGAGCATGAGCATCCAGGCCATCAGAGTTGATCATTTAATAAATTCAGTAGGCCATATAATAGCACAGTCCCTCTGAGGTATGAAGGAAAATGATGTCCTGCACAATTTTCTTTAGTGTGCATTCTTATGGGGGCTAAATGTGTCTTGTTTGTTTAATGAGGTCCTCATTTTTCCAGCTCACAGATTTTCACACACTTTCTTCATCCATGTAAAGTGTTTAACATTTCTCAATATAAACACAGATAATGCACTATAGCTTTAAGCACTGAGGATCAGGGCCATGACTAGAGTTACCCTTGGTTTAGTTGACTGGGAAGGCCCCCCTTTGAAGACCTCCAGGTATTTTGTATTACAAAAAAAAAAGTTTAAAAAAATCCTAAAAGCAATATTTCCTACTAGCATACTAATAAAAACACCTGTGTCTAAATTGGTTAGAACTGTTTGCTTGTATCGGCCTCCCTGTGACTAGAAGAGCTCCCCTACTAGGGTAGTATATTATAGAAAAAGTACTTATACCATAGAACTATTTCTTACATTTTGAAAATGATACAATGTAATGTAAATAATAATAATAATAATAATATATTAACTAATTCAAATAAAATAATTCAGATTACATGAGGAAACATGAAATGCCAAGGAATTTTAAAAATTGCTATTTGAAAGTGAAGGTTTCTGTAGCTCAAACAGTAGAGCATGGTGCTAGCAACATCAAATGAATCATTTATGAATAGTGTAACAATAAAATGTGCCATGGTTGCAAAAAAAAAAAAATTAAACCTAGAGCTTGACCAATTACATACTGTGTCTTCTCAAACATTCATGAGCATTATTCACACCTCGCTCTGCTAAGATCTCCACTTCATTTGTACACCATTTGTCTATAGCCGTGAGTTGCTTGTGTAACAGGATGCAGATGAATGGCATTTAATGTGGGAGTGTATGTGCTGGCATTGACTCTCGCAAGAGCTTCTGTAATAAACCTCATGAAAGAGATTGTACACAGTCAGCCCTGATACTCATTATTCAGTGTGTAAGGCACAATCCCAGTGTGTGTGAGCTGTTGAAGATGCTGGTGATGTTCAGCAAATGATCCTATACTTCCCTGAGACTAATCAGTGTCGTCTTGACATCTCTGGTGTGTTAAATTTGTCAATGTAAAACACATGTAGCGGTGAGCTGGTTGTATTCCCTATGACAGAAAGCATTGTTGTTAACTTCTGAGTACACTGTAAAAAATGGTCAGAATTTTAACAGTAAAAGACTGTAAAAACAATAAGGTAAATCCTGCTAATTGGTTACCAGTAAGTTCTCATACTACATATGGTGGAAAAACTGTAATAGATCTGATATTACATTTCACATGTCATATCCCTGTGTGACACTTGACATTTTATGGTTTTCCATTTAAGTAATTATTTTTCTTCTTAGTTTTGTTGTTATCAGTGATGTACATTGGAGTTTTGGTACAATACATCTTTTGTTGTTAAGTTAACGTTTATTGTATTATTTTAGCGTCATGTTTGTTACCGTGATGGTGTTTTGTATTTGTGTATGACACTGTGCACCTTTAGTATTCACCTCAGCTTCAGGTAAAGCTACTTGTGTAACGGACGTAGGCCGGTAAGAGCTGTGCGTGTAAACCTCACTCCCCCGATCTCAAGATGTGCTCTAGCAATTGACGCTAGAGACTGCAGTCTTTAGCCTGCTTGTTAGAGCGCCCGACTCCCATGCCGGTGGACTGGGGTTCGAGTCCCACTTAGAGTGGGTGGTTCGAACAGGAGGGGTTACATTGGTGCCGTGACCCAGATGGGAGTGAGGTTGGGAGTGACGATTTTTATTGTGGTTGTTAGTATGTCATAAAGTGGTCATAGTCTCTGTTGAATACGTTTGGTAATAAATAAGTATAGTAAATAAGTATTCATATTGATCTACTGACACACAGCATCATGGTTAGTATTAACTGTAATTGTCAGGGACAATTACATCATTTTATGTTCTACTGAAATTCCAGATTGTAAGACATGCACTTCGATAGCACCTGCTGGTGGGATCCCTAAGCTGCAAATGCATGGATTGAGACTTATGGTGCATTCATGCTCTCTCGGAATTATTGTAAATACGAGTTTCCTAGGTAAAAATTGCATATGAACACCCTTCCATTTCAAGATTTGAATGCGATGAGCTCGTAATCATGACTTCAGAAGTCGGAATTATCAAATTTCTGATTTGCATTATTTGAAATAATGCATATTTGCATTATTTCTCATCAACAAAGCAAATTAAGTTTTGCGGCTTTTACATGAACCTCCCATACACCCATAGTGTTGTGCATATAAATCACAGATAGCACAAAGCACTCCCATCCACACTAGTATGAATGTTGCACTTTGATTTAGCACTCTCATGAAAATTGCATAAGATGTAGCGCACAGTCATAGTGCGTAGCCCTGCGCCTAACACAGGTGCGAAAATAGAGTCCATAATTGCTCAACCCTTAGACATGCTGCTTTAAGTCTGCTCTGCAACAAATTCTAAGGATTTTTAATTTTGCGTTAAAATAAATATCGCTTACATTATTATATATGTGTATACAAAAATAATACAAATGTCGTATTTTCATGTGCATGTGCTCATGGACACAGTCACAAACAGTGTGTTACCACTTTTACTGAGTTGGATTGATTATTAATTAATTTATTTTATTATCTTGTAAACCTGTAACTGAGTTTGTTGGTGCAAGCCTCAACACTGCATTAT
Organism: Ctenopharyngodon idella; assembly: GCF_019924925.1. Taxonomy (NCBI): domain Eukaryota; kingdom Metazoa; phylum Chordata; class Actinopteri; order Cypriniformes; family Xenocyprididae; genus Ctenopharyngodon; species Ctenopharyngodon idella. The sequence continues at coordinate 29,857,697 of NC_067223.1, forward strand.
TACTGCATGAATACGGTTGAAGAACAATTCAGAGCCCACAGCTCCTGTGGTGCAGTCGGCTGTGCACATGATCACGACATATACAACTTGCTGGCCCATGGGACTTCAGTCTGAGTCCAGCCTGGGTCATGTCCTGATCTCATTCCTTCTCTCTCATACTTGCTTTACTGGCTGAAAAAACTCTTCAACACTCTTACTTCAGCAATAAAAATATAAAAATAAAAAATGGAACAAATGTGATATTTTGTTTTGTTTTTTTGTAATTGTAAAATGTAATTTTTACTCATTTGTATGGTTAAATTGGATCATCAAAGGTCAGCAGCAAAGACATTGGTTAATAAAGTGAGATTAAATACATAAAGTATTTTTGTGTTATTTAACATATTTAATTATTGCAGGTTTGTGTAATATTCTGAGTTTGGATTTCACTGTTTCTATTTATTTTGAGGAATACTGAATCGGTTTTTGTGCAGATGAGATGAGTAAATGCATGCTCACATTTAGTCTAGAACTACAATAACCATGTTTACACAGCATACACAACACCTCTGCACTTACTCACGATTTCTCTCAACATGGGGACGAGAGGTGCTAGTCAATAAATGGGAAAACAAAGTAACTTGCATTACTTATTTGAAAAAATTAACTCAGATATGTTGTTTTAAATTTAAAAGTAATGCATTACTTGACTAGTTACTTGAAAAAAAGTATTCTGATTACATACTCCAACATTGGTTATAAAACAATCAATCATATCTAACAACTAGTAATATTATAATATTAGTTTGTACAGTAAAATCTAAAATCCTGTTGTTTATATATATCATTTAAAAGTGGCAGAGATGCACTTAACCAAATAGTAATTTTGCTTGTCACTACACCAAAATAGTTATAAATTGTTAAAAACCTTACAGATTTCATAATCACTTGTATCACAGCATAGCAACTACCGTAAATATTTACAATTTTATCCGCACACATGCTGTACAGTACACTCACAACAACACAATATGCAGTACTATATAGCAAATCTCAACTGCTTAAAGTGCCCCTATTATGACTTTTTTTAAGGTTCCTAATGTTGTTTTGGGAGTCATTACATGCATGCAAGGTCAAAAAACACTTTTGTTTTCTTATAATATACATTTAATTTCACCTCAGTTCTCAATGTTTTGTAAACAATTCATTAGAAGCAGTTCAAAGAATCAGTCTCTCTAAACCCCTTTTTTCCGTGAGCCTACACTGCTCTGATTGGTCAGATGGCCCAATCCTTTGTGATTGGTTTACTGTGCGCATTGCGCGACCATTGCCAAAACTGAATGACAGCTATCAATTCGCAAGACATTGTATACAATGTATGGACAGAAAAGATAGCATTGATTTTACCGTATCAGTTCAAGCCCAAGTCCGACAATGAAAGGTCTGATGTAGTCGATCAACCAGAAACTGATTCCCAATCACGACTGGAGTAGGTGGTAAGTGTAAGTGTTCTCTATGGTAAGTGTCACCTTAGTTTGCGTTATTTATAAGACGTGATAGCAGCGTCACTGTTATACTTTATGTAAGTGCATCTGTGGGAACTGTATCAGAATGCCAAGCGAAGCTGAAAACCTCTAACATAAGATAACATTTAGGCCAGATGTGTACACAGACGTTTTTGTCATAACTATTAACAAAGTAAAAAATGGCTATATCATTGTTTGACATTACAATGAGTGTTTATTGTTTACAGAGAGAATACTTCAACTAGTTAGCACATACTAGCATCTTAACATCCTATTACAATACAGATAGAGCTCCACTCTACTGTAATAATAAAAACGCAGAGGAAAAAAACTGTTTGTTTTACAGTTATGTAAGTGAACCGAGCCCACAACTATGTTGTAAACTCCCACGTTAGCCGAACACAAATGTGAATAGCTGATAATGCATTACACTCTATAAACAAAAGTCGTGCTCCATCCTTGATCATTACTCCAAGTAATAAGACAGACAACCTGCATTAATCAACACGTTTTTAGACAATATTGGACCCACATCTGAATATCAGAACTACAGAAACGTGAGTTAGCAGGAGACATACAGACTAGGGTGTACATTACACAACTTAACATACAAAACTACAAATTTTGAACAATTGGTAGAAAATATAAACAAAAATTATTAATCATACTTACAGGTTGTGATTCAGAGGAGCAAGCTGGTCCAAATAAACTGGGCATTGATCCATATTTTAAGACCAAGCATTTTGTGAATCCTGCGGTAAACTCCCCGAGGTTTGAGAAGAAGTCATCAATAAAATGACGTCTGTGCGCGCAATAAGTGGGCGAGCAGTATGCTAATGTTTCGTACGTCACAACGAAACGGCTTGGGATTCGTTTTACAAATGACTTGTTTAATTGACTCAGATTTGACTCTTACTTTTGAGAGACAATAACTTTATATATGCTGCACTTTCAGATTTAAAACTTTGCAGGATGTTTTCATTCATTTAGAGCTATGTTACACACTACATGAAAGGTAATTTTCAAAAATCCATAATAGGGGCACTTTAAGTGTTTACAGTATATCATCGTCAAATATAAACAATCCTTTCTTATCACTTAATATTTAGCAATATTATTGATTTGACTGCATTGACACTAGCGGATGAAGCTGAATAATGACAATATTGTCTTCTGTAGAGTTGTTTTACAGCAGAACTAGTTTAATAATGAATGGACTTTACACAGTTATTGAACAACTGAATTGAGTTGAATAATGACACTACAATCTTGCTGAAGCTGCATTACAGCAGAATTTGCATCATTATTTCTGTTACTTTCTTGTTTATTACTGTGAAGCTGCTTTTGTATACAGCACTATAAAGATAAAGACTTAACTATCGCCCTGCTCTAAACTGCTAAATGTGAACAATTAAGTATTAGGCAAGGTATTACATTAACATGAATTTCTGTAAAGCTGCTTTGAAACAATGTATATTGTGTCAAATAAATTAAATAGAAAATAAATTATATAGCAGTGTTCATACACAGTAATGCAGCTTTAAGTTTTTAATAGATATATTATTTTAATATATTATAAAAATATGGCATGCCATTCAGGAAATTATTTTATTTATAATATGAAGTTTGAGTATATGGAATGAAAGTCTGAATATATGGAATGAACATCTGAATAAATGGAATGAAACTTCAATATATTGAATGAGCATCTGAATATATGGAATCAAACTTCAATATATTGAATAAAACTTAAATATATGGAATGAAAGTTTGAATATATAGAATGAAGGTCTGAATATATGAAACGAAACTTAAATATATGGAATGAAAGTTTGAATATATGGAATGAACATCTGAATATATGGAACGAAACTTGAATATATATATGAAAGTTTGAATATATGGAATGAACATCTGAATATATGGAATGAAAGTTTGAATATATGGAATGAAGGTCTGAATATATGGAATGAAAGTCTGAATATATAGAATGAACATGAATATATGGAATGAAAGTTTGAATATATGGAATGAAGGTCTGAATATATTTAATGAAGGTCTGAATACTTTGGATGAAACTTGAAACAGCGCTTCTCCTCAGGTGGACTGACATCACAGAGTTTACTGATATTTTGGAACTGATGTGTAAATGGTATCTCACCGATAAAAAGATGGAACACCATTGTTTAAATTTATTTGTAAAGTTGTTCTGGTAATTTTACAGCAATTTATTGGGATTACTGTGTGAAAGTTGCTAATGGAAATGTGATCCACAAAATGACAGGATATAGATTTCAAAAATATTTTTTTGTTGTTTGGAATATGACAAGCTGTTGCCAAAATTTGTCTAGTTCAACAAAGTATTGGAAAATAAAGTCATGGAACTCAGAAGGCTACTGCTCTGATAACCAGGGTTGGGAAGGTTACTTTTAAAATGTATTTCACTACTGAATATAAAATACATGCTTTAAAAAGTCATTTGTAATGTATTTCGTTAGATTACACAAGTTTTTTTTAACTTAATCTAAATACTTAAGAATGCTGTGGAATACTAATAAGGTGTGTAACACAAAGGGGCCACCAAACATAGGACTTGGCTTTCCTCTGCATGTCATCTCTACATCAGTTTTCTACAATATTTCTTGAAGGAAAAAAATGCAAAGAAAAGAAAAGAAAAATGCTGATGCTCAAAAAGGCAACACAGTGCATTAAGAGCTGGGGGGTATAAATTATTTTTGATAGATTATGTAAACAACTGTTATGTGAAATAGATTATTTAGGACAGTACTTAAAAAAATATATATGATCCCTCTTATTTTGTTAAAATTATTACAATTTTGTGTATTCTGCAAGGGATATGAAACTTATGAGTAGAATTGTAGGATGCTTTGAATTGAATTCTTAGGATGCTTTTGCAGACTATCAGAGATGGAGAGGTTTTTGATTACATTAATGTTTAAATGAAATAAATGACATTAAAATTCAAAGTAATCACTTTGGTAATCTAAAATACTTTTAGGATGTAACTGTAATTTGATTATCACCCATTTAAAATGTAACTGTAATGAAATACAGTTACTCAAATTTTGTATTTTCAATATGTAACTAAGTTACATGTATTCCGTTGCTCCCCAACCCTGCTGATAACAGGAATATAACTAGCTATACGTTATTCAATAAGTACTGACAAATTTGCACTTTCTTTCCAAATATTGCAAATTTCATTCCATATATTCAAACTTTTATTCCATATATTCGAATTTCATTCAATATATTCAGACTTTCATTCTATATATTCAAGTTTCATTCCATATATTCAGACTTTAATTCCATATATTCAGACTTTCATTCCATATATTCAGATGTTCATTCCATATCTTCAAGTTTCATTCCATATATTCAGATGTTCATTCTGTATATTCAGACTTTCATTCTGTATATTCAGACTTTTATTCCATATATTCAAGTTTCATTCCATATATTCAAGTTTCATTCTGTATATTTAGACTTTCATTCCATATATTCAAGTTTCATTCCGTATGTTCAGACTTTCATTCCATATACTCAAACTTCATAGTATAAATACAATAATTTCCTGAATGGCATGCCATATAAAAACATTAACAATTTTTTAACGAAAACAATTTTTATGTGAAGGCTTGCTTTGAATTGATAAATGGTTGCAGATTTTTGGGCAAAATGGCCAAATCACTAGGCATACACCTCTAAAATTGTACAATGCAGGTAATTACCAACGTTCAGCTGGTTTCAATATCAGTCCAAACAGACTTAATGCTATATGATACTGATATTGTGCACTCCTACATATTACATATTTGAAACACTGGTAAATTAATCAAATAATTAAGTAATTTAATGTAAATTTGGTAGAGTAGAGCAGAATTTGGTAGAGTAATCCTCATATATATATATATATATATATGTAAAGGATATATATATAAAGGATCCTTAAACTGTTTGGAATATTTAATTTCTTTTACTGACAGTAAAGGTTTTTTGTTGCTTCTGTTTTATTCTTAATGATTAAATAGGCAGAACTGTTATTTTGACTAATGAGAGTTGATTATTACACAGAGAGCAAAGGGACAGCAGCAGAGCACGCTGCACTCATTAGCATGTCTGTGTTAAAAACGGACAACATTGTCCACACAACCACTCCACACACCTGTGCTGCATTTGCTGTGCAGACGCTTTTGACATACACAAATAGAGCTGCTTGTGTCATCATTTCCAGCCAATAAAGAGAACAGCATGAGAAATTATTTTAGGGCTAATTCACAGTCAGCCAAATGTTGTAAATATCCTGTACTGACGTTGGCATTAAAATAAACTGGAATTCTGTCAAAGGTAAGAAAGATTAAATAATAATAATAATAATGTTTAAAAAACATAATATAAATAAGCCTACAGCCAGAAATCATTTTTCATAGTCTAACCTTCATATTCCATGTTACCACATTGTTCATTTGCGCAAGTTAAATCTTTACACACAGACTTTGAAAGCTGTTCATGTTTAGCTGGTTTCCTAGGCCTTCTCTGTTGTTTTATTTAAGCATTGTCTTAAGCCAGCATCAATGTTGGTTGAGAAGTTATTCTTAAAATTCTTTGGTAAAAGCTACTAAGACAATTGTTCAAATATAGGAAGAGAAAAGAGCTATAAAATTAATTTGGATAACATTGCTCAGACAATCTGGTATTGGAAGTGGGAAATGAAAGATGCAGTGTGCCACCTCTAAATGTTAAATTCAAAAAGTATTCTTTTAAATACAAAGCACATGTGTTATGATGAATATGCTTTGTGTCTATGAGCCTATAGAAATCATACAGTAACATTTTCAGTGATGAGTATCTTCTGCATATAATACTAAAATGTGAGCACTGACTGACATAATGGAACTTGTATTGATTTTAGGCACTACTGCCATCTAGTGATGAACAGAATGTGCTACTGTAGTAGAAAGAGAAGTGAATCAATCATGATATATTTCTATTCAGTTTGGGGGAAAAAAGCGTGTTTAACATTTCTAGAGCATGTAAATAAAAATGTATGGGTAGATGGTTATGACTGAATTAGGATCTGATTACAATCTTAAAACACTTTATCATTAATAGAAAAACGTAAAATTAAAACTTGCATTATAATAGCGTCAGAACAGTCTCGATTTGCCTCATAAAACAATATCATGACAACCACAAGTCTTGTTTTGTGTTTCTCAACAATTAAACTTTTTATACATTTCCCACTGTTATGATTCTTGCATCACTAAAACAAAACTGAAGCTCCACCTATGAGCTGAATTCACCTACTGTATGAGAATGCTCCATTTTCATATTAAACCATCCTTTTACAAGAATTGAACCTGACCCTTGTGATATTTTTTTTAAACTTTATTTCAAGAATATTATCGAATTTCTGACAAAATTAAAACAATTTTGTTATTCTGAAATTGTGAAGATGAAGAGGCAATGAAAGGGTGATATTTCTCTATATATTAAAACAATGAACATGAAGTTAATCTTTTAGATTGCCAGTTACTGGCATCAACAAACACTGTTCTAAACGAAGGAATGTGTGCACATTCATATGTATGCATGATTGATAATTAAAAGATCGCGATCTCGATTAAAAAACACACACACAATCTTATTCTTAAATGACAATGATTGCGCTATGTTGTTTAATATTTAAACCTGCTTTCGCGCTGCCACTGAGCCAGAGGAAGCAGCGGTGTAGCCTAAGCTATATGTCTGTGTCTGAAATAGCTTCATAAACAGTGTTTTCAACTACACAGTATTGCTATTTCTGTGCTGCAAACATCAAATAATAACAAAAGTACTGGGATAAAAGTTTATAGTCCGGATATAAACGCTGATGTTGCGACAGCTATCAAAATGAGTAAATGACCTTTGAAACTAATGTTACGCTTCAAATAAACATTGTATATCTTATACTGTTATGCCAGTAGGTGGCACCCAGTGACTGTTAAAAGTTATTTGATGTGTCATTTAATCATTCATTCAAGAGATTTGTTCAAAAACTACCGAAACAAGTCTTCATTAATTAATTTCAAATGTTTTTTTACATTATGAATTCATTTAGATTAATAAACATTTTTAATAGGCTTATTTATAACATTTTAGACATTAAATAGACAGGGCATATAGGCCAGGATTAGGCCTTAGTTCAATTAGGGTATTTAAGTAGCTTTTATAAATGTACCCTAGAAAAAAAAAAAACATTACTGGTGTGCATCTTGAAACAAAACAATGGCTCTGACATATGTCAGTGCAAGTAACTTTCAGTTAAAAAAGCTCAAACATGCATTTTAGCCTAGGACTAGCTTAAAGGATTAGTTCACTTTCAAATAAAATTTTCCTGATAATTTACTCACCCCCATTTCATCCAAGATGTCAATGTCCTTCTTTCTTCAGTCGAAAATAAATTAAGGTTTTTGATGAAAACATTCCAGGATTATTCTCCTTATAGTGGACTTCAATGGACTCCACTGTTGAAGGTCAAAATTACAGTTTCAGTGCAGCTTCAAAGGGCTTTAAATGATATCAGACGAGGAATAAGGGTCTTATCTAGTGGTTGTTTTCGAAAAAAAATTATATGCTTTATATAAACAAATGATCGCCTTCCAAGTGGTTCTGCCAAAACCGCACTTTCGTATTCTTCAAAAAGCTTACGCTGTGTGTCCTACGCCTTCCTTATTCTACTTACGGAAAAAAATGGAACTGGTGCTGCGTTCGTTCCATAAGTTGAACAGGGAAGGCGTAGGACATACAGTGTAAGCTTTTTGAAGAATACGAAAGTGCGGTTTTGGCGGAACCACTCAGAAGGCGATCATTTGTTTATATAAAGCATATACATTTACATTTTTTTCCGAAAATGACCGATCGTTTTGCTAGATAAGACCCTTATTCCTCGTCTGGTATTGTTTAAAGCCCTTTGAAGCTGCACTGAAACTGTAATTTTGACCTTCAACAGTGGAGTCCATTGAAGTCCACTATAAGGAGAATAATCCTGGAATGTTTTCATCAAAAACCCATGTTAAAACATCATTATACAGTACTCCCTAGGAGATGCTGGCTGGACTATATGTTATATCACTCTCTAGCTATGGCGAGATAAGGGCAAAATTGCATATGAGTAATAGAAAGTGTGGCAATAATATTAAAGATGCCCTCCCCTCATATGTTCTCTAAAAGTCTCTGACGCCTGCTGTTCGCTTCAGTCTCCATTACCTTAGAATCGACAGGAGCATGAAAACAACACAATGAGCCATGTAGGAAGTGTGCATAAATGACAACTTTCTTCAATAGGCAACTCTCCAGTCATTAGCCACACAGAGACCCTGGTGAGAGATGGTATGTAAAACACACAGGTGCTGCAGGCAATTTGAGGTTATATTGGATTGCCTATTGCAAAACTTGTAAGTCTAAAGGGTGTTTCGCTGTATAGCCATGCTAAAGATTCATAGCTAATTAGACCTCATCTATGCCTAGAGAGAGAGGGAGTAAAAAGAATACTTCATCTTGGTTTACATTTCCTTGTTTTAATATACGCAGCAATCAGAATCTCTTAACCAATTGTAAGAAAGCATTATCTTATGTAACAGTGATTGACATCTTTATGGCTAGATTACTTGAACTTTATTGAATGGAAGCCAGGAAGATTCCAGCAGGGATAAGTGGTGTCGTTCTCAAATAAACCAAGACATGAACATGTACAATTCCAAATGTCTACATTAATTTGATGTTGTTCAGTGGTTCTGAGCTCGAACAGAGAGAAGAGGTTATTTAGATTACTTGTTGTCTCGCTAAGTAATTGAAAAACGCTCCTATTTCCCCCAATTCCCAGAAGACGATGAATTCTGGTCTTCCAATTTGAGCTCCTAAATGTGCAATAAACCATAAAGATTATAACCCATGAAAATAACTGGCTCATTTATAATCACTGAATGGCTTTCATCAATTCATTCAAAAATTGATTCACAATAAGAAATAGGACCTCTCAAAGCCTTCAACAAATAGTTTTACCTTGGTTGTCTTTTATTCTAGGGTTTGGTCATCGACATTAAAAGTCATGTACACTTTACAGCTTATTCAGGTCAAAAACTAGCCACTTAGGCAGAGACCATCTAATTATATGTAAAGTGATCAACATAATTAGTTTTTTAACATGACTTCCAGGTCCACATTTTAACATGAGGTCCAGGTAAATCTGAAATTTAATAAAATCCTAAGAGCATAAGACTAAGGCTATGTTCACATTGTCAGTCCAAATCTTATTATTTGTCTATTCAATTGGAATCTAATCTAAAATATAGCTACAAGCAGCAATTAATGGATTCAAGCACTTTAAGACCTTTAAGAAGGTATTATGTTTTATTTTGCAAGCCTGTAACCACCTAGATCATGTATGTGTTTTAACAATTTTTAACAGTTACCGAAGTTGAGACAAAAACCTAGGACTAGTTCGCAAAAGTAGGTTTTTGAAATAATCTCCAATATTTAACGAACAATTCACTTGACAGCAGTGGTCCTAGAAGCAAAGTTGCTCAGAATGAGTTCTACCATTCTACCATCCAGTCTGTTGAGGTGCACACTACTATCTACTATAATTATGGTGTAGCATAACTTTTTTTTTTTTTTTCAATACAATTTATATTATCAGCATAAGAATTTGAGAGTAAAGTTTCAGATTTTATTTGTGCAAAAAACCTGATGATCTGTTATACACCTGCGTTTTCATCAATACTATCACAAGTGGATGATAAGCTCATCAGCACCAACACACACTGAGAGACAGCAGTGAACCCGCAAATCGTGACAAGTACAATCAAGTACACTATTAGTATGTCATTAGTAGCACTTTTCCCCCCACATTAAAATATATAAAATATAGCACTTTAAGTACTTTATGCTAAAAGTATACTTACTATTAAATTGTGAATTTTAGTAAACATTTTACGTTTTATTTTTCATGAAAATCCATTAAAATAGAACTTAGTGACAGTATATATAAAAAAATCCACTAAAATTGTATGTAAAGCGTTTATAGTACACTTTTAAGTAATGCACTTATAAAACACTTCTGTATATTTTGTTTAATTTATCTGACTACACTTCAATCAATTTAATAAATCAATTTAAGTGTTAATGCTAATTAGTGCATTTATAATAAGTGTACTTAAGTACCACAGTTGGGAAAATGTACTTATAACTAGTATTAGTGATATATTTTTAATAAAATCAATTTAATTTAATCTTAGGATTACTATATAAAAGTCTACTAAGATCTTAGGATCACTATATAAAAGTCTACTAATTTTTAAAGCATTCAAAGTACACTTTTAAGAAATACACTAATAAAACTCATCTGTATATTTTTGCAGTAGTATACTTTATTTCAATGCTCTAAAAATCTATTTAAGTATTAGTGGTATTTAGTATACTTTTTAAGTGCACTGAAGTACTACTGAAGTACTATTTTTAATTAATGTATTTATAGTGTATAACTTTTACAATTTTATTTAGCACAAAAAATAAGAATGTACTACAAATGTACTTGCTTGTATTTAATTTTTTTTTTGTGCATTCAAGTATACTTTTTTCACCTGGGTATACTAAGACTTTTTTGTCAGTAAGTGCAATTTTAAGTATATTTCTGAGAAGTACGGTGTGTGTACTTCTAAAAAAGTAAAAAAAAAGTAGATTGAAAGTATACTCTCTTATTTTTAGTTTAAAAGAAGTCTACTGATAGCACACTTGAATAGGCTGAACTTCTTTTTCCTAAGGGTAGGCACAATGTTCTCTCACCATTCCTGATTTCTAACACGTCTTGCGGCTGTCAGAGCAGAAACAAAAACTGCTCTCTCTGTATATTTTTTCATAGCCTCCTTTTGGACAGAAAATGAAGGATTAAAACACCAGGTGTAAACAGAAATCTGTCTTTCTCTCGTCTACTTGTGATCCAGTCGACCAAAACGCATTTTAATACCAGGCCTAAGATGTTATATTCAACAATATTTTGTATCTGTATATAGTGTTATACTTAAATAACACTATATTGTTGCATCAAGGTCAGCCTATGATATCATAAAGACACTGACATATATGACATATAAACATATATCTATGTTTGGAGGGCAGGTTATGTTAGTAAATACTGGTGGCAGTCATTGTTCAGCTGGAAAAGATCCTTTAGCCTGTGCACACTGACTCCTAGGAAATTACATAAAGCCAACCAGAAAGATTTGAGCTTGTCATTTTGGAGAAATGGGTGAGCCCATGGCTGAGCTGTCTGATGATCTCTCTCTCTCTCTCTCTCTCTCTCTCTCTCTCCCTCTCCCTCTCCCAAAAACAAAGCTGACTCAAACTCTCTATTCTTGTCAGGTGAAGTGCAAAGTGTTGAAATCTCTTCATCATAGGAAGAATGACAAGGTCGCACTAACAGTGACATAGCAAACAAACAGAAGCTATTCACATCCCGCTCAAGTCTATTGTGATTCACCTTATCAAAACAGGTGTGCAGGAATGCAGTACCCTTGCCCTCTCAAGTAGATGAAGCATCCTTGAACAAGGTGAGCATGTGTCATTCCTTATCGGCATCATCATTGAGTCGATCACAGACAGCACAACGTGTTCAAGCTGTCTCCTGCTTTGATTGACAGCAGTGGTTCTAGACAGGGCTGAGGAACAGATTAGCCATTCATGTCACATGTTTCTCATGCTGTAGCCAACAAAAGGGCCTGTAGCCCTAATGGGACAGAAAATAATGACTGCAAAGTGGTTCTACCTTATGTTCAAGACAACATACATTTACATTCTGCCCCAGGAATAATTTTCTGTCACTCTTCTAACAGTCAACTACTTTTGTATTATATAACTTCCCAAGTACATGTCAACTTATTCTCCTAACCCTAACCTAACAGTCTACTAATACTCTAATGAGAGTTAGTTGAAATGTAGTTGCACAGTTACTTATAGTTATTACTAGAATATCTAAAGTGGACTATCGCAAATAAAGTGTAACCTTAGTTTGTTGCTACTGTATGCGGTTGCTAGGGTGTGTGTGTGTTTTTGCTTCTTGAAGTTGTAGTACTGTTCTGGGTGGTCGCTTTTTGCCCAAGTCAATAGGGCCCAAGCCAAGAATATATAGTACTGTGAATTTACCTCTGTATCTTTCCTGTCTGTATAGCGCAAGCGGTGTTAAGGGTGCTCCATATAAATTGGCCCACTTTTTAGTATATAAAAGTGTACTGTAAGTGTAACAGTAGTAAACTTTAAGTTCAAAACTAGTTCACAACTACATTTCTCATTTGTACTACATCTGTACTACAAGTGAACTTATAAGTAAACTAGTAGTTTGCTATTATAATACTAGTAAATTTTTTAGTTTATGAAAGTACACTTTGATGTATACTCTTAGTAAACTACTAGTTTAGTAGTTTTATACTGCAAGTTTACTTGTAAGTTTTCTTTAAGTGAACATAACATCATACTTATAGTTTACTATTTATATATTATATTTGCACTTTATTCTATTATGTTCTTATTTAGGTATTCATTTATTAATTTATTTACTTTTTTTTCACCTGGGATATCTCGATCAAAAGATAGAGTGCAAGTAATTACCCCGGTGAAAAAAGTGCACTAAAATACACTTTATTTCAGAACACTTAGTACACTTCCATAATGTACTTAAAAAGTGCTCTAAAAACAAGTCTTTATCAACAGAAAAAACAAGTCTTTATCAACAGAAAGTAGGGTAATCAAATGTAAAACAACAGTACATAGTTTACTGTATAAATTAAATATAGATCAAAAGTGACTGATTTGTGACTAATTGTCTTTTGTTGTTTGATTAACATTAATGATACAGACGGCAGCAGTTTTATTTGACTGCTGTCACTTTAAGACCGAATGGGCAGAAACAATATACCAGAGGTCTCCAGACTCGGTCCTGGGGGGGCCGCTGTCCTGCAGAGTTTAGCTCCAACCAGCTCAACACACTTGCTTGAAAGTTTCTTGTATACCTAGTGAGACCTTGATTAGCTGGTTCGGGTGTTTAATTGGGGTTGGAGCTAAACTTTGCAGGACAGCGGCCCTCCAGGACCGAGTTTGTAGACCTCTGCAATATACTGTTACACATGAAATTTATTTCCAATTGAATATGCAATTTATTAATTTATTTCTTAACTGTTTATGTTCACTTAAGACATAACCAACTGTGTTTAAGCAAATACCTGAATCACCAAACAGGGTATTTTGATATTTCTGTGTGTTTAACCACAGTCGCAAACCCAAAGCTCAAAGTTTTGTTGTCCGTGTTTCACTCTGTCTCAGAGTGCACACACAGAAAGCCGCTTGGAGAAGAGTAACTCTTTCGTGAATTAACGCAGTTTTAATTACTCCTTTTATTATAGTGCACATCCTGCAGTTTGGCAATATTAGACTTCATGTTCCAACAATCACTGATCTAGCTGATTTGGACATTAAGGCCTCGATATACTCACGTCAGCTTCTTCTTCGTTCTTTGCTTGGGGGTAAAATGAAGTTCAAAATATGTGAGCAGCGATACACTGCTGTCAAACATCCCGATGCCGCCCACACTGCTGAGAGCGGCATTTAATAATCACACAATAAAATGAGAAAATAGAAAGTTTTTTTTTTTTTTTAAATAAAGCATAAGATTCTAATAACAACAATGTGGGTATGTTTGCACAAGCTCTGTAATTCGGCACTCCAGTAAAGTCACGTCACGTTTAGCCTATAGCACTTTATACAATAGATTGCTTAAAAGCAAGCAGCTTTACACTATTAAACATGAAAAACAGTGCCAGTGTCTTATTTCATCACATTAAAACCTCATTTTCTACTATAAAGCAACTTTCCGTGTTTCATGCTTTCACTCACGACATCTGACCTCGATGGACTGAACAGAAAAAATGAAACAGAGAAGATTTCCACATCAAAGAAGGTGGAGCCTCAGAGCACACTACCAATGGTAGTATGAAAGTGTTTACCAGCCGGAGTGAACTTTTCTGTAAAGTTCTGTAGCGAATCTGTACAGGTATTTAATTAATTTATGGGTGAAATATATGAATATAATAAATCATAAAGCTTTATGATTAATTATAATACATATACCGACCCGAGAGGGAATTATACATATATTGTGAATTAATTACAACGAATTATAATCAATTACATATATGATTAGTTCTGACTTGATAATAATTTAGAGAAACTAGTTTGTCCAGCAAACCGTTAGCTCTTCATAGCCGATTATAAAAGGAAGGTTTTTCTCTGGCCACGAGAAAGACTTCCTATTCTAGCATCAATGCGTAAAGCAAGGATACTGGATCGAAACGTTAAAGTGACCTGGGTTTGTTGCATGAGCAAAAAAAACAATCGAGCATGAATATAATGTATTTAATATGTGAAACTACGGATACAGAGACTATACTACTAAACATACACAAACAATACACATATATAGAAAGCGAAAGTAAAGTCAAGAAAACAGAGGTGATCAAAGGAATGGCAACTTACTAACAGTTAAAACCTTTGAGAGCCAGCAAGGAAACTCAGCTTACACATCGAGCTTAAAACGCTTTGGAAAGAATGGTTCTATACTTGCATAGGTTCAGGTGCTGTGGTCGTTTCGTGTTTCTGCAGGAGTTTCGGTGCGTGCGGCTGAAGCGATTGGTCCTTTTCCGAGAAGGTGTTCTTCGGAGGGATTTTCAAACAAGGGTTTAACTTAAGAGTAAGATAACCGGAAAATAAAGAAAAAGAGTCCGTCTCCTAGGCGATGAAGAGAGAAGACTTAGGGCGACGGATGAAGAGGGTTTGACAAAGAAACTTGTTGCCAAAAGATGGTCGTCCCGAAGAGAGGGGGCGCGTGATGGAAGCGCGGTCGCCGAGACGTCCGGGAGAGACGGGTGTTAAATGGCGAGAGACAATCGAGAGACGATTGAGAGACGCGTGTCATTGTGTTTTAAGGACAACAGGCCAGAACGCCTCCTGGGATACATCAGCCAATGATGAGGGTGCGATTATGGCGGGCAAACTCTTTCTTTGTCTCCATTTATGACCTAATTTGCATGGTTTATGAAGTGTCCGATCTGAGTACATTTTCTTCAAAGTACCATTAAAAATAGAAGAATGCATTTTACAGTCGTGTGACATACATTTTCAATTAGAGCATAACGAAAGCTTTACAATGAGACCAAACTTGTCAGATGGCAAAGACATAAAAGGGGAGATACAGTTTATACTTGAGTTTTATCGTTTAGAAGAAAACTAATACAACTACAGTCATAGCTAAGCTTATATACTAGGGATAAATACATGCACCTTTAAATACAGCGATGGGTACACTTTGGCACAGTCATATTTGGAGGATAAATATACATTCACAATCTCCATGCGTGTTTGTGAGTGTCTGTATGTGTGTGTGTATTGGGGTTGTGGCCAGTGTCTGTGACCACATCACCCTTAGTCCCACCAGGGTGACTCTTTGAAGTCTCTGGAGCTGGTGAGAATGTGTCCTGTTTTTCTTTACTGGGGTAACAAAGGTGCCAATAGGGCAATTGGTCCCGGACTTGCCGGAGCCGATTCGTGATTTACATGCACAGTTCAGGAGGCTAAAAGCATTCTGAAATGTCCAAAGTTGATTGACTAGCCGGATCTATCCAGACGCTACAGTTCGCTTTAGTATGCTGTTTGTGAACTCTCAGAACAAACTCTAAACAAACATTGTTTTGGCGTGATAAAGTTTTTTTTCTAGCTGTGCATAGAAAAGTTTCTCATAAGTTTTGCATCATCTGATCACCTCCTCTGAATGGCCAGGAAACCACCAATAAATCTATATAAAATGATTATCAGCCAGTAACTTTCGGCGCCTGATCATGTAGATGTTAAACTGTGTGGTACAGGTCACACAGCAACATGTAATACTTATGCTGCATTCACGTACTCTCTCTATTATCTTAAACAAGTTTCCTAGGTAAAAAATTGCACATGAATGCCCTCTCATGTCGAAACTCGAATGCGATAAGATCGTAATCATGACTTCATAAGTGGGAATTATCAAATTTCTGATAATACATGAAGGCAGCATTGAGGTTTACCATAAATGTGATAAAGTGATGCTTGCCTTAGAAATCACCACTAAAAATAACATTAGATGTCAAAAACATCCTGTTTGATTTACTGGTTTTTGGTCTATCATAACTTTTCTGTGTGGCATGAAAATGCATGGCATCTTGTTCATCATAAAAATTAGCATTGAGCTTCCATTTGACACATATGTGATTTAAAATAGAACTGACTGAAGGAGATGGTCTTGACTGTCCGTGTGTGTGATGAGCCCGTTTAAATCACTCTCTGACCGTGGACTCTAGGGTCCTTGTGTCTCTTGTCTTATCAATCTATCGACATGGCATCTGTGCTGGAAGGCTGCTAAATGCCCTGTGCCACCTAAGAATACTAATGTAGATGCAGATAGCTTGTTTGGCCATCTCAGCATCATTGATCTCCCTGCAGGCCTTGGAAGGGCTAGACGGATGAGATGTCACCTACGAGTGCACTTTTTTGAGCCTTGTCTCTCACTGCAAGTCACCTCCTCAACTCTTAAACCCTCATAACCAATGAAAATCCTGCAAGTCAGTCTCAGCTTAAGGTTTAGATGTCTAAGCTAGGTCAGTCACTGCTGACATAGTTGCTGTTAATTACCAGGAGTGAAAGTCTGTCCTCAAAAGCCCACTAATGAGCTGCCAGTTATTAAGAAGCAAAACCAGTTGGTGCAATATAGTCTGGCATTTAACCTAATTAAAAGTGATTTACTGGCACGTTGTGTTATAGACTAAACATAAATGTCCTATTCAAGGCTGAAGAAAAGGAAGCATTCTGAGCAAATGTTCGTATTATTGGAGCTTGTTAAGGCAAGCATCACTGCTCAAATTAATGTTAGAAATGTGAGCAAACTTATAACTCTCACTATTGTAGAGCGTAACTCGTCCTGCACTGTTTATGCTACCAACATAAATCATACTTCAAATTTGAAGCTTGAGGAGAGATGTTCTACTAGTGAACAGATGTCAAAATTTCACCTAGCAGATGATAAAATGGATAAAAAATGTACTTGTTCATTGAAGTAGGGGCATATATAAACTAGAGCCATATATAGGGAACAGAAAATTATAGAGACTTGAGGGTGGGCTTCTTCTTACTTGATCCAAAAAGCAACCACAAAGAACACCCTAGAGACTGCATAGCAATACCCAGGCAACCATAATTGGAGGTGGTTTATATGAAGGGATAGTATGACAAAAGCAATATGACGATCTAAATTTCCAGTCTGTGATGTGATCAGTTTTAGAAATGTTTTTGGCATCTGAACAGAATCAAGCTATGTGCCAATGGCATTTAGTCGATTACCATTTTAGAAACTCATTTAACGTTTCACTTCAAAACAAATTTTTTGACAGCGGTTGACCTTTAAACTACATAAACCAAATATTTTCTACCACCAATTAGCAAAGTCAATTTCAGAAATGCCACAAGAGCCAATCTATAGTCTCCCTTGGCATCTGAATTAGCAACCTCATTACGACACCTAAATTCAACTATCTGTGGCTCTTTGTCTGCACCAACATTTTCCCATAGGAAAGAAAAATCACAAATAAGATGTCTTTAATGCCTTTTTTTTCTCCTGGACAGCATTATATAGAAGATAAACAAAGTCTTCTGCTTTTTAGATGTTTTTCCTAATAAGAAGACATCCCTATTAGTGTTCGCTCTAATAACATGTCAGACTATACTCAGACTTGACAAGAAAAGTCTGCAATCAAAAGTTTGAAAAATCCTTTTCAAAATTTATTTGGTTTGGTGATGCTAGTAGAACAGAAATTTCAGATTTCAAAAAAAGGACAAGGCATTAAATACCCTCTAAAACTTTTTGTTTCAGTAGGAAATATGTCAACAAAGAGAACTGCACTCGTCAAGTAATGACATGGGGTCCCTATATAAAACAAGTCAATTAAGTCTTCTCAGCAATGAACAAGTAACCTCTGAGAAATATGATAATAGCAGACCTCTTATTTGACAGGAAACAGCATGTGAGTTAAAGCATAATTTAGTAATTGAAGCATCACAAGGCTGCATGCTGTCAAATGACAGCACCTCTCTAAAGCTCTTCGAGTTCACAGATGACATTGATTTGGCCTTAAAAACAATGGCAACAAATCAGTCTATAGACAGCAGGTTTAACAACTGGTAGGCTGTTGCCTACAACTGAACAATAACTGGATTGTCAGCGCTGTTGAGTCCAAGGAACAAAGAAAGTTTCTTCAAGCACCCATAAATCAACAGCATTACTATAGCCACTTTTGATGGTATCTGGTACTGAGTGCCTTGCTCAAACGGCTATAGGCTAATTTGCATAATGTATATTCATATATTGTATAGGGATGGAGGGCAGAGGTATAACCGGAAGCCAGGAATCCCGTGGTGGAACCAGGATAATGCCTGACCAAAGCGGAGATGGGGGAATGAGGGAGCCCGGCGGAACTGGTGGGATGATGGGCCACATTGGAGACAAGGGAGCAAGGAGCCAAGGTGGAGCCAATGGGTTGGAGGGCTAAGGTGGAGTCCAGGGCTTGGTGGTGGCAGAGACAGGGGTTCCTCATTCCTAGGCATGCCTCATGCCTCTGTCGATTTCGAGCTGGACGGAACCAGCAGGGACACGGGAAACTCAGGGTTGTGCGGTACCAGCAGGGAAAGGGAGATTCATTGAAATAATCACTACCAAATCCAATGTAAAGTCAATAGAAGCAAGTGGCAGCTTACCCTCAGTGGCGGGAGTGTGGGCGGGGCTCCATTCCATACCTTCAAATTTCACCAGAGCTCCCTTGGGGGCGGGCGTTGTTGCCAGCTTGCACACCTGGTCAGACATGTTCTTGCACTCAGGTTCCGGGGCGGGGTACGGCTCAGATGGGTCCTCTAGCTCGTTGTCTGTGGCAGGCTCTAGCTCCTTGGCTCTGGTGGCACAGGCCTCTGTTCCATCCAGCGGGGTGAAGGCTGACTGATCTCTGGGTCTAGAGTGGGGCTGGTGTAGTCCCCCGCATGGCTGATGGTGAACCGACTGATTGTTCACCAGCACCAACTCTACAAATGCGGCGAAGTTCTCACAAGGACCACTCCCTGGGAGGCGTGCTTCTTGCTGAGGCTGGAGATGTAGAACATGCAGAGTGAGTGGTCTGGATAGTGCGTTTGGCATGTCAGCCAAAAAAAAGATATAAGATGCATCTGGTTAAGAATTGCTGTAGAATTAAAGTGAAACGACTAATAATTCTGTATTATGCCGGCCAGACAAGTAATTTGGCGATGTCACTTTGTAAAGAAAGACTAAGCGTCTGTGCACATACACATTCAAACGCGCATACCTATAGACTAAACATGTAAATGAATGGCAAGAACGCATTAAAAGTCTTCTGTTTTCAGTTAAAAAGGTGTCATTTAAGCGGCCCCTAAAGTTAATAATTAATGATTTTTACAACGGAAGCGATTCAATCAAAAACTTACTTTAGCTCGATAATAACTTTTTCCTAGAGCTGCTGTAAAGCCAAAACAATCTCTGTCCATTAATTTTCCTATTATCACTGTGAAGCTTCTTTGAAACAATCTGTATTGTAAAAAGCACTATATAAATGAAGATGACTTGACTTAACTTGACTAATGACCTATTAATGTAACTTTCACTCAATCCATATTGCACACTAACTGTATGTGGGTTTTACAAATATATAACAAATGAAAAGGATTTTAAAGAGCTTGTGACAAAACCTCGTAACTCCATTGGATCCTCAAACTGTCAGTCAAACCTCATAAATCCACCCCACCTCTATCGTGAATGAAGTGCCGCACGCAGGTTGGAGATCTCTGCTCGTTTGCAATGCAAAGGTAAATAAAAATAAAATAAAATAAAAATAAAAATAAAAATAAAAATAAAAAAAGTACAGCATTTTCTTTGCTCAAGTGCTATGGGGAAAACTTGCCTCCGTGTGAACTGGTGTCTGAAAACGCTTATCAAATAGGCAATTTCATATTGACCAGCAACAGACCATAATGGTGCGACCCGAAAGTATATAAGGGGCACCTAGAGAACATGTCATCCTCTTTTCATCTTCAGGGACTGTTATGTGTGAAGCGCTATCGTTGGCAATCAGTATGAAATGCAAATAGAAAACCAGGCAGTTTAAGAAGTGTGTTGATCCGTGTCCGAGATACTTGACATCGATTTGATACACACTAACTGTGCGTTCTCTGTCTGGGGGAAGAGCACACACGGGAAGTTCTCAAAGGAGCTGCCTGTGCCAATTGTGAGCGTTTTCCCCTGAGAACGTTCCGCTCTCGTCTGGCTCTCTTTTCGAGGGAAGAGAGTTCAGCATCTGGGCCTGGTGGTTTGGGTCCCGCTCATGCCGAGGCTCTTAGATGGAGCTCGCTGAAAAGTTCAAGAGGGGTGTAGCCTCGTGCAGTTCGGCAGATCATGAGAGTGAGCAGCTAGAAGAGGATGTGTTGTCATCTACATCCTCAGGTCCAACAGCGAGTGCTCTTCCAGCCGAGCAGGAGATGGCTGAGGAGGATAGAGAGGGTGAGTTTACTGAATCCTCTCGGCCACCCTGCCCCGTGTATTCTGAGCTGTTGGAGGTTATGGAACTTGCTGCTGGCAGATTAGAGTTGCCATGGCAGCGCGTTAGGAGAGAGACTGTGTGCGGTCAGCTTGACAATCGGTTTCTCTCTGGCCATAACCCTCCAGCTCCAGTGAGCCTTCCATTCCTTCCTGACCTGCATACTGAGGTCGAGAAGGCATGGAAGAACCCATATTCTGCATAAATTCATCGACATCAGCAGGCTTATTTTGCTGATTGTCGAGGGATCTGTATTATGCGGGCCAGACAAGTAATTTGGCAATGTCACTTTGTAAAGAAAGACGCACACTGCGCACAAACACATTCAAACGTGCATACCTATAGATTAAACACATAAATGAAGAACGCATTAACAGTCTTCTGTTTTCAGTTAAAAAGGTGTCATTTAAGTGGCCCCCAGGTTAATAATTAATGATTTTTACAACAGAAGTGATTCAATCAAAAACTTACTTTAGCTCGATAAAAACTTTTTCCTAGAGCTGCTTTGAAGCCAAAACAATCTGTCCATTAATTTTCCTATTTTCACTGTGAAGCTGTTTTGAAACAATCTGTATTGTAAAAAAACGCTATATAAATTAAGATGACTGGACTTGATTGGGGGAATATGGGTACGTGTCGATGCCACCGATTGACAAGATATTTGCTAACTATCTCATGTCTGGGACATCGACACTAAAAGCTCAGACTCTGCCATCTAAGCCCTTTAAAGTGAGATCACGCTTAAATGGCAGGGCATACACGGCAGTGGGTCAGGCTATTGCTGCTCTGCACATGATGGCTGTGTTGCAGGCATACCAGGCGGACCTGCTGAGAGATTTAGATCAGGGGCAGGGTCTCCACCACAGATCTTGCTCTCCGGTCAACCAAACAGACCACTGCCATGATCGGTCGATCGATGGCGGCAATGGTGGCCACAGAGAGGCATCTGTGGATGAACCTGGCCGACATCGGGGAGAAAGAAAAGGCCGGAGTTAGGGCCAGAAGGCTAGCGTCGCCTTTCGTGCACCCCCTCCATGGAGGAGTAGGTCACAGAGAAGGCGAGACTCCAGAAAGAAGAAGGATCTGAGGGAGGTGATCCAGCACAAGTGACCAGAACTACCCTCTCTGTTCTTCTTTTTCCTCCTCTGTTTCCCCCAGGTGCTTCTTACATCAGGCCTGTGGCTGGGCCTGTGATGAACTGTGATCTTCTGATGGTCCGCCTTGTCTTCGATAGTGAGAATGCCCTTTCAGGCTTGAAAGGGTGGTATACCCCACGTTTTCCATGGTGGTACGTTGCCGCAGGTTGAACTGTTTTAGGTCTTTGTTTTATTTAAAATACTAAATAAGTATTTTCTTTGTAGACCACTGTTCTCTATGTAGAGTTTGTGGGGATTTACCAAAAAAAAAAAAAAGATTTTTTAATAACTAGTAATGTATTTAGGGCCCTGAACTTCCCATTGTAGTTTGGCCAGAACAATATTCGGGAAGTACCATTTCAGTCTTCTTATGTGAGTGTGTTGGTTTTTCTTATTGTAAATTCACTGGTGAGACCACTGCTTATTTCAGCTTTTAAAATAGTATTGTATTAAGTGAATTGGCTTCCTCCCAGAATGGGAGTGGTTTTGAGGCCACTGCTCTGTAAAAAGCTGGCCCTCCTTGGGCTGCCTTGATAGCCACCTCAGGGTAGAGTAGCTTGTCTCCTCTCGTACAAGGTTTAGAGAGTTGTGCAAGAGACGAGCACTTGAAGTTCAGATAGATTAAATGTTTAGCGTTGGCCCACAGGGCTGCCTGACATTGTTAACTGGGTAAGAATCACTCCTCTGAGCTCTGATAGGTAGCTAAGGCTTTCATAGTAGATTCAGGCCACCTTAGCAGTTATTCAGGTTGAGTGATTCTGCCTCCCCTCAATGTTGAGAGTCGTTCTGTAGAAGCTGCTGCTCTTATGAGCCCCAGGTAGATCTATGCTTATGGGCTGGCCCTCACCAGGGCTGCCTCAATAGCTGGCCTAGGCTAAGCACTAGGGATAGTGGAGGCGGTTTGCTAAAGCATTCCTGCCCCTGACCCCTCATTATCTGAGTGGGGTTTCTTTTTTGAGCATCCCTAGTGTTGGCCTTTCTGAATTTAGGGTATAATGCAGGTTGGCGCAGAGGCAGAATAAGTAGTGACTAGGGTCTCAGGCCATTGGATAGGCTTCCCTGCTGCATTTGTCTCCTGGGCGGTGTTAGGCCCCTTTCACTTTGTGCATAGAGTGCTCTTTTGCTGTGGCCCTGCACTTCAGAAGCTAGCTAACAGTTAGACCCCTACCTAGGCTCTCCCTTAAGCCCGCTGAACTAACGTTCAAGCGTTGGGTTGAATGTGGGTGGCTTTTTAAAGAAAGGCCCCCATTCCCTTAGGGCTGAGTGCAGATATCATTTCTGTCATGGTAGAGTCCCTGTGGTAGGCCTCCACCCTGTAGCATTCTCATGGTCATGCTGATAGTACTCCCTTGTTAAAACAAGGTATTATTTGAGTGCTTCGCTTATAGCTATTTGTTTATCTGCCCTGCACCATCGTGGCATTATGGTCAATATGAAATTGCCATAATTTGATAAGCATTTGAGACACCGGTTCACGCGGAGGCTTTCCCCATAGCGCTTGATGCAGTGTCTCGTTCCCTGTTCTCAGGGAACCATAGTTACATGCGTAACCTGAGACGTAAAGAATCTATAAACGTAAAGTTCTCATAAAGAACACACATGCATAAAACCTGACAATAAACTTTATTTTATTTAATCAAGACAGTATCATTTGCATTTCTATCACTAATCAGTATTTTGTGCAATCTAAGTAAAGGGAAAATAGTAAAGTGACTGCAGGATTCTTTAGGTGTTTAAAGGTTCACATTATAGCAGTTTCTAATTTCTAAACTATTTAATAACAGAAAGTGCATAGTCCATTCCATGACTGTTTTTATATAGATTTAATACTGTAAAGCTGATTGCTTTCAAGCAGTCTATTGTATAAAGTGTTCTTTAAATAAACATGCCTTCACTGAAGTGTTGAACTGCAGAGCTGGTGCAAACATATCCACATCGTTATGATCAGATGCTTTCTTGCTGCTGCCACCGCTGTCATTTTGCCTCTCTGGCATCAATGAGCTGCGGACGACACATGGCTGGATGACAATTCATCGTTTGACCATCCATTCACCACTTTTGATACATACTACAGCGTGAACAAACTACAAGGTGCGCCGTTTCTGAGATCGAAGTTTCAGGGTGTCGTGCCATCACAATTTGTCCTTTATCAAACTCTGACAACTTGGTAGCTTTTCCTATTCAAACAGGCAAACACAAGGAAACTAGGTCACACAGACAAACAGGAACAGGGAAAACAGAACTAAAACACAACAAAACTAAACCAAAACAGAATATAACTATTACACATGGGTTCAATCACAGTATTTTATTATATTAATATTACATATACTAGTATAATACACTTGCCATCAAGTGCAACCTGGTTTAACAATGTTTTCTTTTGAGTTCCACAGAAGAAATAATGTCATAAAGATTTGGAAAGACACGAGAGTTAGTAAATGATGACAGAATTTTAATTTTTGTGTGAACTAACCCTTTAACTAATGTTACATTATGGAATCCTATTGAAACGATTGATCGACAGTTCTGTTCATCTTCTGTTCATTTTCCCCTGATTGAAAATCCTTGCCTAAAAGGCATTTTGAACAATGTATTTTTCATTAATAAACATGGATACGATCCATTCATTGACATGTACAAAAACATAAGCTCTGAGTACCACTGAGTCAACAAATTCAAACAATGACCTTGTACTTCCCCATGGTTGTGAGTAAAACCAGAGTGACGCTTTCACCTGCCGAGAGATAGATGACACTCTGGTGACCAGCAGCTTGAAACCAGTGGTCTGCCCTCTGTTACCATGGTGAGGGGTAGAAATGCGGCATGTGGCATTCTCTTGCTCATTATCGTCATGATACACCCAATCAGAGGGGGGCAACAACGTGTCTGATGAGAGCACAGTGGGTGAACTGAGAGTTCAAAGTGTGGTGCTCTCGTACAAGACCTCACAAATAGATCTGATCTTGCAAATGGATCTGCTTGATCTCCACATAAGGTACACACAAAGTCAGAAGTTTTTTTTTTTTTTTTTTTGGAATTCATTTTCAAAACTCATTGTCAATATTTGTAAAGTGTAGCATGCGGGAACACCATCGCCCCTTGTCATTAAGCTTTCATGAAAGTAAAAGTTAATTAGGTATGATGACAAAACTCCAGGGATTGTAATTAGCTGAACTGCGTGACTGCTCACCAGTAATTAAATGTCATTCTCCGTCAGTTCAGTGGGCCTGAAAAAGCCCTGTGGAAAATGTCAAATGCAACAAACTCACCTATGCCCCCAAGACTACCTCTAGGCAAAAAACAAAAGCCCCTTCAAAACAATATAAGATTGGCAACTGTAAGCAAGATCCACTTATGAATTTTAATTCTGTTTTAAATAACAATAAGTGTTTTAAATAAGATTAATGAGGGTTGCCCATAGGATAAGAATAGATCTAATTCAAGGTACCATATTCTCTGAAAAGTCTGTATATCTTGTGAAATTTTACTTCTCGAGTCAATTTACCATGTTTTACGAATGTTTAGATATTTTTACTGGAAAAGAAAAAAAATACTTATTAGGAAAATGATTTTTGCAGTATGGCTGCTTGACAGAATGCACTTTCCTGGTCCATGTCTATTGTTCAAATGCATGACCTGCTATCATTCCATTACATAATGAACACACATCTGTGTCCTCAAGTATGTAAGCTGATGAGATCATTGTGATGTTGACTAGCAGAGAAAGTGAGAGTAAATGTGCATCAATGGTTACAGAGTTATGCTCCACTTAGACATGCTGCTCTTGCATCACATATTAACATCTTGCATTTGATATTTACATATGTATTTTCTGTGAAGTGCGCATTATTTTTGCTACAATTGTAAACATATTAGTTTTTATTAAAAAAAAAGTGAAAGTGACACCAGCTAGTTATTGTAGTCAACCATATTCTTTATGTTCATCGTTTACTAGCCAACAGTTTGAGACAGGATTTCATTGTTTATAATACTAAAATAAAAAAGTAACTACAGCATAAAATTGTAAAGACAATGCTTCTTTACATTTTTAACTATTTAATTATATTTGTGTACATCAAATCATTGCACATTGCACATACACATATTTAAGGTATAAGTATAGATTCAAAATTGTATTTTTAGCTGTGTATAATCTTAGTAAAGAAATGTGTAAAAAGTGTTCATGAGAAACCATATGATGGTGGTTATTATGAGATATAAGATAATAGAAGCTCCCAAGCAGTGGCATGGAGAAGAGAGGAGAGACTGGATGAAGGTGTTGAAGCTGTAGGCCAGCAGCGGTGGGGGGAATTGATAGCTGGCACATGTTCAGTTGAGCATTTCCCATCTCTCCAGAGTGTCAGCACACGGCTAAGATAAATCGACATATGGTAGTGCAGAAAAACCAGAAGAGTAAAGAAGTGTTTTAAAAATGAGAGAGGAGGAAGAGAAACAGAGAGAGAATGGGGTTGGTGGCTTTGACATTGACATAAAATATATATATATATGTTTTTATAATTGTTTGTGTCCAAAGTATTTGGACAGTCAATATTATTAACAAATTTGTTGTTTTTTCATACACAAAAGAAATCCTCCCAGAAGAAAATTATTGCTCAGAGGTTGCCTTTTCTCAGTTGTATTATCTAAGAAGTTATTTTATATTATGAACAGATTTAATTTAGGCCCCATGGAACATGACAGTACATAAATGATGACAGAATTATAATATACTGTTTAAAGTTATATAAAGAATATATATATATATATATATATATATATATATATATATATATATATATATATATATACACAGTTGCAATCAAAATTATTCAACCCCCTTAACCTGCAAGACATTTTGCTTCTGAGAACAAAATTTTACGAAAACAATTCATCAAAGGCATCAGTAAACTATTATACAAAGTTTGTTAATAAACATTTGAGTGATTCTGAGAATGTAAAGTTAATGAAAAATGAAAAAAAATCAAACTGGCTCTAAACATATGTGTACAAAATTATTCAACCCCCAAAGTCAAATTTTGTGCAGAACCTTTTATTCTTTATAACCTCCAGTAAACACTGCCTGTAAGTGCTTAGAAGCTTCTGTCATCTTTCTACTGCAATCTTGCTTGAAAAAGTTTCCAGATCACTGATAGTCTTTGGTTTCCATGTTACCACTGCTTTCTACAAATTCCACCAAATATTTTCAATAAGATTTCAATCTGAAGACTGTACAGGCCACTCATGAACATTCTACGACTGATCCCTGAACCAAGCTTAGGTAGATTTGGATGTATACTTTGGGACAGCTGTCCTGCAGGAAGGAAGGTCCATTGATCATCAAGCTTCAGTCTCTGCACCGAAGACATCACCATCTTTGCCAAAATGGCTTGATACTTCAAAGAATTCATGATGTCTTTCATAAAGTCAAGATTTCTACTTCCTGCAACACCAAAGAACCCTCATAAACAAGAATGGACCACCTCCATGTTTGACCATGGAGATGGTGTTGAACTGAACTTTTCAATACTTCTCCCAAGAGATTCATGTGATTGCCACCAAACTTATTCAACATGATCCCAAGACACTAAGGATGCTAAATTGCAAGATGTGAATGATTTGTCTGTGGCAAGGCAATGAATTTATGGCGGAAAAAGGGGAACAGGAAGTGTGTAACTACCGCATTCATTGACTGATTTTGATAAAACTTGGTCAGAATAATGTCGAGACATAGCAGATGTAAAACTGTGAAAGGATTTTTGATATCTTAAATAGTGTTGCCATGGCAAGCTCTAATACCAGTAAAGAGTAATATTCTTTTTGTGTGCTTTTGAGGCTCTTAGCATGCTTAAAATTTCATGAAACTTGACACACACACAAACTTGGTCTTCTGGATCAGCTAACTTGTAAACAGTCTCCAACTTAGCCATTGATTTCATTCTGCCTCTCTCTCTCTGTCTGTCTGTCTAACAGACACATACAAACACAATCATATAGGTAAGATGGAAAGTGACAGAATGAAGCTAGAACAGGGAATGAAGCTGTGAAAAAGAGTCATTTAACCAGGAAAAAGAACCACCAGTCTCTAATTTCAAAAGACCCCGTTAAGAGGATTTTACTTTTTGTCGTAAACCCCTGTTTAGTTAAAATATTCAATACTTGCATGCCTTTGCAGTAGAAGCAGTCTGTTGTTCTGAACAGGTTTTCTTGGTGAATCGATGGTGTTGAAGTTGCAATCGATTTATCCTGCGTTTAATGAAGAAATGACGAACTTGCAAGGTTAGTTTGACTCTTGTTGTGGGGAAAGAGTTCTCTCCCTCTTCTAGGTAAGCACATGGCTGGAGTGCAGGTTGAGGCCACCCAGCAACCAGGAGATGTCTAGCGTCAGTCGG
Organism: Ctenopharyngodon idella; assembly: GCF_019924925.1. Lineage (NCBI taxonomy): Eukaryota > Metazoa > Chordata > Actinopteri > Cypriniformes > Xenocyprididae > Ctenopharyngodon > Ctenopharyngodon idella. The sequence continues at coordinate 29,886,454 of NC_067223.1, forward strand.
ACAAAGCAAGAGAGAGCGAGCCGGAGCTGTGTGCAGCTCTTTAAAGTATGGGAAAGTCACACCTCTTAGGGTTGACTTGACCAATGAGAAAGGTGGAATTTCCGAGCGGGAAATTGCTCTGTGGGGGTTTTATGAGCCTTTGTCCTTCTAGCAGGGCATTTGCATATGTAACTTCCTGGGTTGTTGAAGAAGAAACAATTGTAGTGGTTTTGGACTAGCCTCACACGAGGGAACCACAAATTTAGTTATTTATGGTCTTAAATATTAATGTTTTGTATTAATATTAAGCTTTTGGTCGTGATTCCTTCCAATATTTTGGGGCACCAGCCAAGGAATCTCACCTTGACAATAAAGAACAATCATGGAAGACTGAATTACAATTATATAAATTGGAGGAAGTTTGTCATCTGACCAATCTGAAGGAAGACACAGTGTAATAAATGGATTTTATTATTGAGTTTTATTAAGTGCAACTAAGAACTACTGACTGGATAAAGTGCAAAAAGATTGATAAATGCAAGTGAATGAGTAGGATGTTACTATGGTAGTTACAAGTTAATCTTATGGAAAGATAAACTGTATTTTCTCTAGAAGAAATAAGGGTGGCACTTTATTTTACAGTATGTGTACTTTCCTGGTACATATATAGTAATTATGTTGTACATAAAAGTAAAAGAGTGGTAACACAAGGTACTTACCTGACATGTATGCACATGGAAACTAAGAAGAAACACTGCTGTACTTTCCAATGGTACAAACATGGTAACTACTTTGTACCTATAGACAAGTGTTGGGTAATAATAGGCACTTACTTATAGTGTCCGTATATGGTAACTAACAGACACATTACTGTACTAACTAATGGTATGTACATGGTAACTATGTTGTACTCATGGACAAGTGTGGACACATAACGGACACTTACTTAACTACTGTGAAACAAATGTGCTTACCAAAATGATACACTGCAGTAACTACACAGCACTTCATAGTGTTAATACTTATCAAGTAGTCCTTTTAAGCAAGGCTTTTGACACATGACAACTGAATATACCAAGTACAGTTGTAGTGTTACTGATCTGTATGTATGTATGCCATCAAAATACCCCTATTGGACCAATCGGTTAAGTGAATCATTGTCCAGTAAAGATTAGGCAAGTTGAACCGCAATAGTATATCATCCAGTACTTAAGAAGTATCTTGTACCATGCTTATATGTAAAATGTAAAATAAAGTGCATCCTTATACATAAACATTACAAAGGAATTACCAGCTCTTACCAGGTGTAACTTCCGCATTTACTAACTGGTATATTCACTAGTACGTTCATAGTAAGTACATGGAATTAGGACTATAAAAGATAGTAAATCGTGGGAACTAAATAGTAAATCGTGCGCACGATTTAGTAAATCGAGGGAACGAATTAGTAAATCGTGAGCACGATTTAATTTTTTTTCTTGCATTTCATGTGCGGGGCTCCGTAGAATCCGAGGGTGACGTCTTCCACTTGTTGAGCTGGGCAAAGTTGCAGTGGGAAGAAAGGAGATGGAATCCATTTCACAGCCTTAAACACAAAGTACTTGAATGTTGAACTCCTGAAACACAGAGAACACGCAGAAGAAGTAGTCTTGAAGTTGAAGGTTCTGATGTCTGTGCAGACAATCCTTATTCTCTGGAACATGAAGATGGAAGGATCTTTAGATTCTGAAGTCAGTGCAGATCTGGGCAGTCTGGAACACACAGATCTGGAGGATCTCTGATAAGAGGATTTTAAAGTTGATGCAGAAGGTATTTTGAAGATGGGGGCTAAGCTTGTCGTCTTTGTCTCCATGCAGTTTTCTAACTCCCCAAAATCACTTCTTGCAGAACTTCCTTGTTTCTCTCTTTAGAGTGTTACACCTGGCTCAAAGATGTAACATTAAGGGAGAAGACAAGGTGGAATAACTTCAAACATAATATTTATTAACCAAAATAACATAATCAAAAAGTTAGTATCAGTAGAGTCAATCAGTATGAACTGCACGTGAATGGATGCATCAAATGAAATGTTGTCAGTGCAAATGAATGGATGTAAAGCAAAACACAAAATAACACAACATTAGAGCGCGGTCCTGGCAAACTGCTCCCAACCAAGAGCTGAGCAGCCGCCTCGACGAACTCCCGCACCATGTTTAAATAAGACCCATGATGAGGAACAGGTGTACTCAAGTCACGCCCCAATCACATGACCTGCAACAAAGACCAAAACACCCAAACCAACACAACCTTAACAAGAGCTTCAGAGTCTTGAGAGAGCAACTTCACAACTCCATAGAGTTGGACTTAGCTTAGCACATCTTGGGACCAGAACCTTGAACCAGGACTGGAACAGGAACTGGAGCCTGGAACCAGAACGGGAAAACTGCAGCAACCCAGAAACTGGAAAAATTCTCTGTCTCAGAGAAAAGCCTTTTAATCTGTCCCGAGAAGGAGGGAGATGCAAATTGACACCTTTCAGATCCAGTGTTTTGATTGGCTGATGCTGTCAGAGGTGGCCACTGGATGGCCCCTCTCTTGCATGAGGTTCATTTGCATAGCTTAAAGTTCATGTTTAGAACAATGTCCTTAAGGTTTTTCCTTTGCATAATTCACTTTCCAAACCAATTTCAGATTAACCTGGGCATTGTGCTGAAAACATAGTCCAAACATCATTGGGTTATGTTGAACTACCTATGCATTCATTTATACCTTTAATAGGTAAGTTTGTATATTTAGCATGTACACAAACAACACTCATTAAGTATATACAGTTCTGTTTAAAGAAATCATTGAAATCATCAATCAAATGTCATCATTTTTCCCTTGCACAAATGGTCAGGGTGATTGTATTTGCAAGCTTATCTCCTAGCCCATCTATTTCCTTGTTTGTGGAACTTCTCTTGGCGGTGTGAGTTTTGGAGTCCTGTGCTTTTCATCATGGCAGATGAGGTGATGAGTGGAGTCTGCCCTCATGTCTGCCTGCTGATCACTACACTATTAAAGATTCTTGTCATACTAATATGTTGCACAGGTATCGACATATCATATACACGATCATTTGCATCTTCAAAATACAAACTCATAGACCCCAAACTTGGTTAGGTTAAATTAACCATTGGTTCTATCATAAAATATGCATAAAACAAAATACCATACAAAAGACACTTTACAAGACAATTCTAATCACATACACAATGTCCTGGGGTGCGTGTTCATTTATAGAACAGTTTGTCTATAAATCGAGGCAGAAGAGTCTTTTTACAGGCTTTGTGTCTTCCCTATGGCCCCTGCTTTTTCATGTGAGTTTAGAGCAGCTTCTGAATTTTTTTCAAGTCAAGTCATCGTCATTTACATAGCGCTTTTTACAATACAGATTGTTTCAAAGCAGCTTCACAGTGACAATAGGAAAATTAATTAACAGAGATTGTTTTGGATTTACAGCAGTGCTAAGAACAAAAAAATAAGCTAAAGTTGGTTTTTGATTGAATCACTTCCGTTGTAAAAAATGTTAATTATTACTTTAGGGGCTGCTTAAATGACACCCTTCCTACTGAAAACTGAATACCTTTAATGCATTCTTGCCGTTCATTTACGTGTTTAGTCTATAGGTTGGCAACCGATGGCATTTGTTGCAGTTTAGGGGGATGGTTCACAGACTTTTGTTGGGAGAGTGAGTTGCTGGATTATTCATTAAATATAATGAATAATTTGTGTGTCTGATTGGTCTAGATGTTACACTATTGCTAGCCTCTCCGAAATTGCCTACCTTACCTTTAAAGGTTAAAAGGTCACACATTTAAATAAATAAAAAAAAAATCATAAAAAAGAATTACCTCTGAAAATTTTGAGCTACAAATGATTTGAAATTTTTAAATTGATCTATGACATGAAATTTATCTAAATTTGAAAGATCTCATGGATGTGGCTATTGTGGTATACATGTGGCATTTTCCAATGGCTTTGAAATATATTTAACTGCATTAAATGCATATTGCCCACTTTTCACTGTTCTCTCAAAGCGGTGTGTGGTCTTTAATAAGCTATAAAAAAAAGTATTATGAGGTGGAATCTATGGCAGCTGTTTTTATGACCAGCACATATGCTATGAAAAAAAAATGCATTTTTTCAAAAAAAAAAAAAAAATGGCTAGAACAGTTTAAATCTGCTAAAGCCCTGGTTCAATTCAAACTTGCAATTTTAGCATGAATATTAATAATATATTTGAGCCTTTTTTTATTTTGTTGATGTTTTATTTTATTATTATCTTATTATATTATTATTGTCCTACATTTATTTTATACTGTACCAAACAAAAAGCTAATTACTTTTTGGAAATTATGTGCATAACACATTCTGTGTTAATGTATTCAACAGTGATATGACTACATGACAGAAGTGTTTGCACAGTTGTAGAGAAAACTGGATTACCAAACAGACGTCCCTTTGGGTAAGAAGAAAGGCCCAGAAAATGTTATTCCACAGAGAAGTTTTACTGGCACAAACCAATCTGAGAGGCTATCCCCCTTCACTGTCCGGCCATAACCCCCTCACACAAAGCGCTTGTCAATGCAGGCATCTGTTGTTGTAGTCTCTAGTATTTTGTTGTTGTTCCGTCTTTTTAATGTCTTTTCCACTGTGAAACAACAACCCGGGCCAGTGTTGCCACCTTGTGGAACAATTTTTCTTTGTGCAAAACAAATTCAATGTGCAAAATACAAAAACTGCAAAAATACAAAATAGTGTGCGTACTATTCTGGTGACGAACTTTGCGTCATGCGCACTGTACACAGATCCCTGTAAAAGCTGAAGTATACTTTGGGCTTAACTTGACTTCCATCCAGGGTTCTCGACTGTGACCAAATGGTTGCATTTTGCCATCATTTTTCATGCCGGTGTGACTAAATTTTGTTAGCAGTCGTACTGGTGCTACCACCACGTTGCCCAAATAATACAAGCTGCCATTTTTGTGCATATGAGAAACATCAAACAGCAAACAAATTGAAAGTGGAACAAAACTGCGCTACTCATTTGAGTTGCATAGATCAGACCAATAACATGTTGCGTTCACTGCAAGACTCAATGCACAGTTCTGATCTGACCATATCTGATTTGCTGTTTACATTCACTTTAGACATGTCTGGTATCCGATTTCTGTGTTTAAATTAATCCCCGCCCAAAATGATTCTGTTGGTGATCGCTTAATTATGTGACATGGTTGACCCTTGGGGCTTGAATGGCCATGCTATTAAAATTATTTTTTATAATTTATGTCCGGTTACTTGCCAGTATGGATGTTAAAAGCTGTCATTAAACTTTTTCTGATTTTTAAAAACCCCTTTTATTCATAACAATTAAGGGTTAAAAACAAAAATATAAACAAAATACATTTTCAAACAATAAAATTAAAAACAAAAACCAAACTCAACCCCCCCCCCCCCCCCCCCCCCCCCCCCAAAAAAAAAGGGAAGCAACATTGATAGTAGTATAGGCTACTCAATGATCTCTCTAGATTCTATTAAGACTTAAACATAGCTACCATATCAACATTCTTTCCTGCATTTTTTCCACTGGTGTGATTTCAAAATGGCTATCTTGTCTTGGCCAATTAAAAAAATTGCAAAAACTCATTGTTGTTGCAATAACCTTCAACTCAGGGAAGTTCTGAGGTGTAAAACCATTTACCAGAGCTGAGTTTATAAAGAAAGTTTATGCAGATGTAAAACCTTTTTCAATTGTTACTTAGTTGCTAAAGTGACTTAATGTATTAATTTGGACCAGTGTTGTTAGGTTCGGCTAAGGAGATGGAGTGTTATGTCTAAACAATAAAGCTAAACAATACCTAAATACAATGTTATAATACAATATGAACGCTGTAAAATGTGTTTCAATTAGTAAACAAGTGGGACGTTCATGTGTCAAATGTCAAATCAATTTTCACATTCATCTTGAGTGAGGGGGCAGGATAGTCTGGGTTAGGGGGTGAATTTCACCATATAGAAATTAGTAAATAAGTGAACAAATGACCGATTTCAGCTGCAGTTCTGCGTCTTTTTATAATGTTGGGCGGGACACTTCAGATTCTAGAGAGCATTTGATTGGACACAAAAACTGATGAGAAGCTGAAGTGCAGAGTGATGCCATCAGAATCATTGATCTGTACTGGCGGAAATGAGAGGCTGTAAATTTTGAATGCATATATGTTCTAAATGCAAATTGTGTCCTTGTTGAGTACACGGCCTTATAGATAACCATTAAGGCTAACATATTCATACTTAAATTTCATAGGGACTTTTTTTTCCCTCATTGGTCTCAAACTTAGCTCCTGGAGGGCAATTGCCCTGCAGACTTTAGCTCCAACCCTAACTAAAAATACCTGATCTAGCTGATCAAGGTCTTCAGGATTACTAAAAACAGGACAATGCAGGAGTTTGAGACCATTGTCATACCATTGTCATACAATCTCTTACAAATTTCAGGCACAGCAGTTCGGAAATAGGTGTATCATCTCAGGCCAAAAAACAGATACCTTACATGGAGACAGCACATTGTCACATTTGTCGAGACAAGCTTTGCGAGGATGGGGTAAAGGGCCTGTGGGTTTAAGATTACTGTTTCTTAACACCTCCCAGACAGGGGCGTTAATTTCATCTAACAGTTATAAACATAAAATAAACATAAAATTTCTCAAGAGCAATTTTTTGAAGGGGACACAAATAATACAGCCAAAATTTATGTCAGTTTTTCTTTTCTCTATCATTTTATCTGGCCAACAACACAAAGCAATAGTTGTTTAAATACGAGTTTGGTTCATAGGTTCACCACGCGGTCATATTATAATTATTAAATTATCTTGTGTCCTCCACATAGTACAGTATTTTAGGTTTCGTCTAGGACAGAGAACGTCTCTTACTATATTCAACTGCAGCAAGCTCACTGATCTGCCACTTAACATCATACTGAGGAAAACCCAACACAATAGTAGATCTACAATATTAGCTAAATATCAGTTCACATAGGCTTATCACTGGCTTATTTGGCAGTTTGTCATGTTTTTCCAAATGAAATGGTGACGAAAGCTCTGAAGTGACAGAAGTTCATGTAACACAGTAAGCGTCACGTGTGTTTGAGTTTGTGTAGTAGACTTAACAACGCCATTCATTCACACAGAGACACGCAGAACAGACTTATAAGTGACATGCTTTGGCTGTTGTCGTGTTCATTTCTACTATGTGAAAATGTTAAAATCTCTGCTGTGAGTGAAACTCACATATAATTTGTGACGTGAAACGTACCGTCTCTCCGCTGTCCTTAGGTTGCCAGTTATTCATTACAATGATAATGATAATACACATTAGTAAAAGCATCCTTTTTCAATTGTGCGGTTTTCCCACCAGACTTATGTGTGTAGGTGAGGTAAAAGAGGAAAGCAGGCAGTGGACCAAAGCACTGTTAGGCAAGGGAAGGGGGATTCAAAATGTTTCCCCCATTTGCAGTTGTATTGTTTTACTACTTACACAGTTATTTTAGCATATATCATTATATTATTTACAATACACAGCATGCTTTTTAATGATAGTTTTAGGGGGTGACAACCCTCAGATGGGGGCCAGATATAACAGTGCTCAAAACACAATCATCTTCATTAAATGTGAGACTAAATGATCTTACCAGTGCTGATACCGCTCTCTCTCCTATTGAGGTCTTTGATTGTGAAATTAGCCGATGATAAATAAAATGCAGCTCATATCTGTTGCTTTCATTGACGTGAACACCATTAAATTTGCTTATAATGTGGGAATTGAAGATCGGATATATATTCGTTTTGTGTAGACACATTTATGCAGCCAAGTGTGAATGGAACCATTTTAACAAATCAAATGGATAGCTATCCAATCAATAAAAACACATGAAGTGACCAGCTGTAAACTGGCCCTTTGTTTTAACAGGATGAGAAGGGTTGACTTGTTTGTGAGGACGCCTATCATAACTTCCACCTCCATGTGGAGAAAAAGAAACAGGGTTAAGGAAAGGACAGTATGGGGATAAGTACAGGGTAGTGAATTATGTATGGGCCTGAAACCTTGCTTGCAAATTGATGATAGAGACTTGCAAGAGACTTGATCCAGCATCTTGGTATGGATCTAAGGGGCCATTTACACGACAACACGTTTTAAACTAAAAACTGAAAACTTTGTGTGTTTTATGTCATTTACATTACAACAGAGTTTTGGGGGCCTGAAAATACAAACTTTTGAAAATGGGTTTAAAAGTGCAAGTTTTTGAAAATGATACCATTATCGTCTCTGTGTAAACTACAAAAACGTGCATCTGTGAAAACGGTGATGTCATACGCATGTTACGTGTTCATTCTATAGATGCATAGTGTTTCTTTACAAAGTGACATCGCCAACTACTGGCCTGTCATGAATAATACAGCTTTTTTTAGTCGTTTTTGAGGATCCACGTGAACAGGGATCATTTTGACAGTGGTGTTGTCTGTACACGAAAAATGCAAAGGTACATTGATTTTGTGTAAAAGTACGCTAACATTTCTGGCTTAATCAGCAAATTAGAATGGCTGACTGAATCAGGCAGTGTGAGTTGGTTGTCATCTCCATTAAAAGAAGATAATACCATGTGGTTTTAAGTAGCAGGGCTACTGGATTAGATTATACAGTTTCTACAGCCATAAGTTATCCAGTTGTTGAGTTGAATTAAATAGTTGGAAAATCAGAAGGTTGCACTTTATTTTGATAGTCCACTTTAGACATTCTACTAGCTAGTATAAGTAACTTTGCCACTACATGTCAACTAACTCTCATTAATTTGCAAGTCCAAGCTGTGTCTGATTAATTATCTTGTTAGCTCCCCTGTTTGTTCTTGTATTTAAACCGTGTTTCTTTCAGTTCTCTGTCTGTCCTCAGCATTGTAATGCTGATTGTTCTGTTCCCAAGTTTGTTTTGTAAAGTTTGAGTTTGTTTAATAAAAGAAGCTGCTGCACCAAGATCCAGACGACTTTCCTTTGTGCTGCAACCAGCAACCCTGAAAGAAGGACAGACCCTGACAAAATGGATATAGCAGCAGTAAGTCTGGACTTGGCTGGCCGTGATCTGACTGACTACCTCATGAAGATCCTGATGGAGAGAGGCTTCCGCTTTCACCATCAGAGTAGTGATGGCTCCAGCCCCTGACCAGAGTCCATTGATGGCTCCAGCCCTTGAGCATGGTACAGAGTCCGGTCTAGTATGTTCTCCAGAGTCCGGTCTAGTATGTTCTCCAGAGTCCGGTCCAGTATGTTCTCCAGAATCTGGTCCAGTATGGTCTCCAGAGTCCACTCCAGTATGCTCCCCAGAGTCTGCTCCAGTATGCTCCCCTGAGTCCACTCCAGTGTCAGCTCCAGCCCCTGGGTCCACTCCACTGTCGGCTCCAGCCCCTGAGTCCACTCCAGTGTCGGCTCCAGCCCCTGAGTCCGCTTCAGAGTCCACTCCAGCCCATGAGCCTGTACCAGAGTCTGCTCCATCCTAAGAGCCTGCTCCACTTCATAACCCCATAACTCCTCCCAAGAAAATTTGGGGGGAGGGGGGAGGCTATACGTCCCCGGCCATAGTGACCGAGCCAAGCTCCAGGCTCAAGGCCACGGAGGCCGATCCTCTCTGGTCTCCTGAGTTGCCGGCTCCGCCCTGGTCGCCTGAGCTGCCGGCTCCGCCCTGGTCGCCTGAGCTGCCGGCTCCGCCCTGGTCCCCTGAGCTTCCGGCTTCACCCTGGTCCCCTGAGCTGCCAGCACCACCCTGGATCCCTGTACTGTGTGTATTGCCCTGGAGGCTTCCTGTCCTGCCCAAGACTCTCCTAGCCAGCCTCCAGGGTGCCCACCCTCCCAACCCACTAGACCGTTTTTGGCACAAGGATGCGCCTTCCGGGAGAGGGGGGTAATGTCACGTTTCAGTTTGTGTTTGGACTTTCTGTTTGTATTTCGCTCAGTTCCTTTGTTCAGTTTCCTGCCACTACTTTGTTTCTATGGTTACCATTATTGAGCTAATTTGTCCCAGCTGTGTCTGATTAATTATCTTGTTAGCTGTTTGTTCTTGTATTTAAACCCTGTGTTTCTTTCAGTTCTCTGTCTGTCCTCATCATTGTAATGCTGGTTGTTCTGTTCCCAAATTTCTTTGAGTGTTTTGTAAAGTTTTAGTTTGTTTAATAAAAGAAGCTGTTGCACCAAGATCCAGATGACTTTTCTTTGTACTGCAACCAGCAACCCTGATATTCCCCACCATTGACAGAATTTTCCGGCTATCCATGTTTTCACTGTTATACAGTAGGGAGCACTAATACGCATCTTCTGAAAGAGTACATCTCCGGATCAAAACACAGGTGAAGAGGAAGCAGAAACAAGTGATAGAATATTTCTTACGCATTTGTAAAATAACGCGATCATCAAACATTAAACAGCATAAGTCCAAACCTGCCGAATGAAATGTCAAACCCATGAAGAGAAATGACTGTGAAGCTTTGGGTGTGTTGATGGACTGTTGTTATGTAGCAGTTGGTATAACACAACTTCACAAACCACACAGAAAAGGTCCTCCCAAAAAGGTGCGACCTTTCGTCAACAGTTCACTGATGGGAGGAGGTTTAGGAGACTTCAGAGTCTGTGACGGAGCCGCAGTGACGACCCCCCGAGGTGGAAGCGGGGTACCTGTGGGCTGAGGTGGAATCGGAGCGACTGAGGACTGAGGCGGAGTCTGAGGGAGGGAGAGCCAGACAAAGCCGTAGGGGTGGAGGGGCAAAATGCAGCAGACGGCATCAAGTCCGCGGAGCCGATGTTCCAAGGGAGCTTAGTGGAGCGGATAGCCCAATGGTCCCTCGTGGAGCCAAGGGAAGGAACAGCGAAGGTGGAGGAGTCAGGGCGACGGACTGAGGTGGAGTGACGGGCTCAGCGGCCGTAGGCAGAGCCAGGGGATCCCCAGGCCCAGGCAGAGATGGCTCGCAGAATGCCCCAGGTGAATCCACGCTGCAAAGAGGATGCTGAGGATGAACAGAGGGACTGACGGGAGACATTGGAGACTGGGTTGAACTTGGAAGAGGAGGTGGGAGAGGGCGGGACCAGTGGAACTGACAATGAGACGAGTGATAACGGAGGCAGGGAATTGTACTCTTCAAGTCCCAGTAAATAGTCTATGGAGTTCAGCCTTGTTTCACTCACTGCGGCGAAGGTGTGTGCAGGGAACTCCTCCATCCCCTCATATTCCACCAACGCTCCCTTGACTCCGGGTGATGTGGCTTTTCAGTACTCCATCTGCGGTGGTCGCTGGCTGTCTCTCTGTGCAGCGGATGGTGAGCTGTGGGCTTGGTTCAGGTTCTGCAGTGGCTTTAAGTGATGGTATCAGTTCGGGGTAAACCCACTGGAGACACCTGACGATGGCCTCTCTCCATGTTCCCTCACTCAGATCAGGTAGGTCCACTGGCAAATAAAAATTGTCTCCAATCCAGAACAGACTTTTAATGGTCCCATCATCAAAAGCTGTGTACTGGGCAAGTTAGCAGAATCAAGCTGTATATTCCAGCAAAAGAACTCCTTCCCAGTGAAGGGTAGTGAATTTACAATCCATATTCTTTTGTTTGGTCCGGTATTCTGTCGAACACTCGTGGAATTTCAAAGCATGACGAAAAAGATATAGATACTAAATAGTCTTTAATAGTAAAGACACACAGAAAAAACACAGATAAAGCCAGGGTGGCAAAGAGTACAACCATGTAACACTGACGATACCGGACAAATGAGGATTCAAACACAGGAACTTAAAAACACAGGTTAACGAGGTGAACACAGCTGAACAGGATAATACAATTAAATCAGAAACCATAACAACATATCAGACACACATACAGGAAATGAACACAAGGACAGAAAACCAAACTAAACTGAATATAATTGTGACAACAGTATCGTTATTTCTGTGTTACAAATATTCATATTTTTTAAAAATAATTCATTCAAATTAATTAAACATTTGTAATACACTGCAGCAATTAACAATTTGTCAGAACCTTTAGTAAATTACATGTTATTTTGTTTCATTATCTGTTTGGAAACATGGGAGAATCATGATTTCTATTTGGGGGTGAAAAAAAAACATGATCATCAGTTTGTCCAGAATCATCAGCTCTACTCTGCTGCAACTTGCCTTTTGTTTATTATGTGTTATGTAACAGATAATGTGCAATCAGCAACAAAATAAACTGACAGGGTACAACAAACTTTGAAAATAAAAAATTAGTTCAGCAGATTGCTTAATGTTTTAAAATTATGAAATCATAAATCAGGGGAACCAATTTTAACCATTTTAAATTTAATATAAAAGTTTGATATAATGCAAGTTTTACTTTTGGCCCACAGACCTCAGTCAAGTTTGATTTTTGGAAGTTTGGGCACCTCTGCCTTACAGCATTAGTAGACTAGGTTGGGTTAAGGTTAGGGTTAGTAGAATAAGTCAGTATGTCAAAATGTCTGTTGGGGAGCATCAAAATAAAGTGTTATCAGATATTAAGCAGACAGTCTTGACATGTAGTCGCAAAGTTACTTATAGTTAGTAGAGTGTCTAAATTGGACTATCAAAATAAAGCGTTACCAATCAGAATTCTGAAGCAGTAATAGTTGATTATTAGTTAATAAATGTTAAATTACAGTGCAGAAAGGTAGACTCAGGGAACCTAGTAACATTAGAAAGCTGAAAAGCTAAAATATGTTTGACAGAAGGCTAAATTATGAGCATGCTGGCAAGAAAGGCAAAGTTTGTTGGTCAAAGAGTTGAAGGTCGGACCTCTGAGTTCTAAATGACTGGTTTATGAATGGTCAAAGCAAGTAGGGCAGAATAGTAGGAAGGTTTGCTTCTGCTGATCTATTAGCTCATGTTGTCAGGGTTATGTCAATTGAAAAAGAAAGTCATTTTAGAGGTGGAGCAAGTTATTAGATTTTGATGAAAAATTATAAAGACATTTTTTCTTTAGAATAATGTTCACTGGGAGTCTGTATAACAAAAAGAAAATAGGATCGCTTTCATTTCATGTTGATTTTAAGCTTAGGTTATTTTCAGTCATTGATCCCAATAGCTTCCATTAGTCTACAAACCTAAACAATTCCAATCATCTCAGCTCTCCGTTCAGTAGCTTTCCAAATTCCACCACAATCATTTTCAGGCACTATTGATCAATCATGCCTCAATCCTCTAAATCAGGACTTTCTATATTCATTGAACAGTATAAGCCACAAGTGACAGGTAAGATGGCGCCTTAAGCTTTACCAGGGGATCTAAAAGACGATAAAATCCGCAAAGACTAAAATCTTCAACAATCCTCAGGCAAGGGGATTATGGAAAGAGAAAGAAACCAGGATCCATACAGGTGTCAGCCGAGGTCACTAATCTCAATAAACTGGTGATAATTCATCTGCTGATAAACAGGATATTTACGTTTCATGTTTCAGTTTGTGACTGGTTTTGTGCCACAGTCACAAATTCAGCAGAAAGAAATAATTGCATCCATGAGGGTGCATAAATTAGCTATTATTACTGCATATCCCAAGAAGAATCTCTCAGGCTTTGGTTTTGAATAATTTTCTTCAGTCTTAAAATTGAGTAGAAGTCTCAGATGTGCAAGACTGATGAGCAATCTAGGGATAAACTATCCTTTCCTTTTTATTCCTGTCAAAGAGCATTTGATTATAATGGATAAAAGTTCTGAATTTTAATCATGACTGCAGTAACAACATTCACGATTAGTAAGAGTGTGCAAATGTAATCTTTGACATTAAATTTGTTAAAATCTAGTGTGTGTATGTGTATGTATATATTGCTTTTTGAGGTGTGTTACCACTGTAATTGCCATCACTGCTATGAGAAATTAGATTTCACTTAACAGACAAAAAACCCAAGCCATATCCAACAATCAAAACTTCATAGAGATTTGGGTGTGGGTTCTTTTGACTTAGGTCAGTAAGCAACCACCCACGCCGCCCTTGTAGCACCTTTTGCAGGGGCAAGAATCACTCACATTGAGAAAGCATAAAAATCGTCTTTGCAACTGTCTTCTGCTGCCCAGCATTTGGCATCCATACAGTAAACATTTATTCAGCATTCTAAGGATTTCATTTGCTTTGGGTTCTTTGCAGTATGTCTTCCCTCGTTCAGTCTTTAGATAAAAACAAGCTTATGAAGATTATCCAGTGGCTTGCATGCCATTATCAGTAATCAGTGCATATTGACTGGTTTGTCCTTTCACACTTCAAGTTCAGGTCTTAGTTAATCCACATTTCCCAAAGTAAAACTCATCTGCTTTGAGCCAACCATGCAGACAAAATCAACTTGCAACAAGAACAGGGCAAAAAAGGCTCACTATTCTTTAACATTTCACCAATGAATATTTTGAATAAAAATAAATTAGGGTGGCTCAGTAAGGCTTGTTGCCTCACAGCAAGAAGGTCCCTGGTTTCTGTTGTCTGCATGGCTTTCCAGGTGCTCCGGTTTCCCCCACAATCCAAAAACATGTAGTATAGGTGAATTAGAGACACTTAATTGTTTGTTGGTGTATAATTCTATGAATCTGCACATCACAAGAGATCAGTTTCTGATGGGGGCCTGGCACCATCAATAGTATTGGGATTGTAAATATAACAAAATTCCTTTACTGGAATAGTTTAAGTCAAACTTGCAGTAGAGATGTTTGCCTAGGTTCATACTAAGATATCATCCTCGCAATACAATGTGATTTGCTCTCAGCTCGTTAAAAACAAAGATGGGGTCTTCACTATGTAAGGATCATCCCAATAGGTTGACTTGCATGTATTAAAAATTGAGTCAGATTATACTGTGTGAGATTTTGGAGTGTTTAAAAAGATGAGACAGATGACAATTTTAAAGTGAATATCAAATTTGTATTTACAATATTCACATAAAGACTAAAACAACACAATTAAACTAGGAAACCTCAGGCTGTTAAAAGAACACCATACCCTAAAACAGTCTGAATGAGTCCCAGTGTGAGTCCCAATGTGAAAGTGAGGAGTGTCCACTGGTGTATATATACGAAGTCCATGGAAGTGTTAATCCAAATTGTGCTGGAAAGGTAAGTTCTTTAAAAGTGATTCCACGGTCCAGCCAGTCGGTGATCACCAGTTTGTGAAAGAGAGCATTGTTTGTCATGCTGCCTCCTTTATGCTGCTTTACTTCCTGTGTCCTGTCATGTGATCAGTCACATGACAGGCAGACCCATACACATTTAAAGACATAAGGCTTGTTCGACTTGAAGCAGCGCTGCACAGACCGATCGGCGGCTGACTTGAAGCAGTGCATGCCGGTAAGAAATTTTGTCTGACTTGAGACAGCGCAGACGCCATGTGACTGTTACGTATAACTTCAAAGTACCGCAAGAGCGATTCGAGAGCAGCCGCCTGAGACAGCCAGTGCAGTTTCTCAAGAGCAGCTGCACGGGCTCTGATGACGACACAGCTGTTTCACGATTGGCCGGATTCACCGCATGACAACAATTACGTGTGTTTCGTGTTTATTCTGAAACCTTCAGTTCCACTAATGCTCACAAAAATGTATTTTTATAACAGTTAAAGAAAGAGTTTTTTAAACAGAAAAAAAGAGTTTTCATGTAGTCGCGATTTTATATTGTGTCAAAAACACAGACCCCACTATTTAATATTTAAATAGTATAGGCTTATATTGAACTTTATTCTTGTAAAAACAGACGCTGTAAGCAGTACATGAAGTATTAAAAGAAAATGTCTTGAAACATCGGTGTATTAGTCAAATATTGCATTTATTTCACTTCAGCTGTGATAAAGTATGCAAACACCACATGAGCATCACTACGGGAAGCAGAAAGTGTCCGACTTCACGTCTCTGTTTTCTGCTCCTCCCCACCTGCACGCGGCTACTCTCGCCGATTGGTTGCATCCAGCCGCAGCCGAAGTCGAACACACCTATTCACACATTAAAATAGGTAAGAGGAATAAACTGGCTAAGACAACTTTTAAACCAATTAAAACTCAAACATATATCTGATATCTATTGAGCGGTAGAACACAGTTGTGACACAGTAGTTACCCAGCAGCCACCTTCACTTTTCATTTCTTTCAAATTTATCATAATAATAATAATAATAATAATAATAATTATAGAGAGATATTTGTCAGTCACACAGAAGCTTGGCTTTCATCTGTCCAGCAAATAACTGCCTGCAAGTAGAAATACTGAGCCTTCTCCTAATTCCCATTTTAATTGAGGTTGACAGATAGAGCTAATTATGCCAAGATAATCTTCTTCATCTGACTAATTCTAATTCCCATTAGCCGGTGATAATTCTCATTAAATTAACTTTCTCCTAGAGAAATTGCAAATAATGGGATTGGGACAAGTGTGTGTTGTTCTCATGTCAGTAGGTCTGTTCTATTCTCAGATGTGTTAGTGAAATTGATTTTAAAAAAAATATTACAAATATGTGAAAAGGAAAGTTTATAAGGTTTTGCTATTCAACAGGGATGCCAAAATATTTCAGGGGAACTGAGCTCCTAAAGTGTGACATGAATGTGAGCGTGGTAACTTATAGGTAAAAAGTAAGATACAGATGAAAGGGGGCGGGCGATTCCTCCACTGCACAATAACTGGCTCATTACCCTGTCCAAAAACAAAAAAGTTTAAAAACACACACTGTTGTCTGCATTAACGGAACTGAAGTTGCCAGAATAAACATGAAACACACGTCATTGTTGTCAACAGTGAGTCAGGCCAGTCATGAAATAGTTGTCATCATCAGAGCCGCTCTGGAGAAGCTACACTGGCT
Organism: Ctenopharyngodon idella; assembly: GCF_019924925.1. Lineage (NCBI taxonomy): Eukaryota > Metazoa > Chordata > Actinopteri > Cypriniformes > Xenocyprididae > Ctenopharyngodon > Ctenopharyngodon idella. The sequence goes on from NC_067223.1 coordinate 29,903,314, forward strand.
GACCCAGCCAACTGCCCTTGAGGTACTTTGATGGCATACGTCACAGTGATGAGGCGTTGGTGACGTCTCAAGTTGGACAAAATTTACTGAAAAAAAAAAAAAAAAAAATATATATATATATATATATATATATATATTTAACTGCTCTGCAAATGCATTGCTTCAAGTCAGACGCCAATCGGTCTGTGCAGCACAGCAAATCGAACACACCTTTTCTTATTTGTCTGTTTTCCTGTCAGCATTCAGCCAGATTTTTGCCTTTTTTAATTTAGCAAACCTGACTCACACAGAAATCAGCTGGCTTTGAGAATTTAATGAGGTATAGCTGTATTTGACCAGACTAACAAATCCTTGATTCACTGATTGATTGAACCTGGGACCTTGATTCACAGACAGAGCTTAGATTAGCCAAAATTAGGACATTCAAGTAGTTTTTATAAACCTGTCTTAGAAAAAAAAAAAAACATTACTGGTGTGCATCTGGAGACAAAACAATGGCACTGACATATCAGTGCCACTGTTTGTAAATTACATTCATAACTTCAGGTGCTCAAGTAAAAAAAGGGCACCCCTCTTAGTATTTATGAAATACAGTTACATATTATTTAACACTGTACACTATTAGCATCACAGTCACCGGTTAGAGTGCCCGTGATTACCACCAGAGGGCACTCCATTTCGGACTATTGTTATTCTTGCACAGACTTCATTTCCCATAGTTCATTGCCAGGTCTAATCATCCATGATTGTTTACAGGGGTGTCTCATTAACCTCGTTACCTCTGAGGTTATATAAAGCCTGTTTTTTCAGTCACTCTTTGCTAAGTCTTGTATGTGTCTGTACTGCATTTCTGGGCATTCTCCCTGGTTTCATGTCTCTTGGTTTTTTCGGATTCTCTGCCTGTTCCTCAGGATTTCTCTGTTCTGCCTCTGCCCTGCCCTGCCCTGCCCTGCCCTGGACTCTGTTATTGTTTGGAATGTTTGCCTGTTTTGTGGATTACGACTGTGAATTACCCTTCTAATTAATACTGCGTTTGGATGCTCAACCTCAGAGCAGTTACATGACAATAGGGCTGTTATAACAATTAAATGAAATCAGTATCAACAAAATCCATCTTACCATTTATAGAATCCATTTACACTGCAATAACAATTATAATGTTATGAGATTAATGTTCTAAATATAACATTTTGAATATAGAAATATAAAATGTTGAGAAACATGAAACTAAACCTTCATTCATTCATAAAAGATGCAAGCCTGCATCCCAATGTGCATACTATCCATCCTATGTGTGATTATGTGAGATTAGAATAAGTGTGTCCCAAAGCATAGTATGGCTGCAGTTAACTCAACTTTTCAACATGTCCTCCAACCAATACGCCCATATAGGTTGTTTGTCACTTCCCTGAAATACGACCCATATGAGCGTTTACTAAAGTTGCGCCCCTATCGACAACAGGACACTTTCATTTTAATGGATTGTACCCTTTTATCTGTATCATATTTCGGGTTTTGCGTAGCTCCATTGGTAAAGCATTGCAATATACAACAATATGCAATCATGTGATCATGCGATCGTGGGTTTGATCCCAGGGAACGCATGTGCTCATAAAGTGTATATGCACCATAAATCACTAAGGGTAGGTTTAGGGTTGGGGTAGGTGTAGTCGTTAATAAAAAAAAAAAATTTGTTTTGCTAAATGGAAATAGAGTACCTCAGGGATGATGTGTTTTTGTAGGTCAACCCGGAAGGTAGCAGTGTATGGGTTACCTCGATCGAAAGCCTATGCATTTTTCCCATAGACTTTTGGAAAATCGCAAAAAATAAGCTCTGTGTTTAACAAAGGGTTATGACACTTACACGTTTTGTCTATCAAGATAATCTTTACAAGTTAACACAACATTTATACATTTTGAAGCCTAAATAAAGTCAGATATAAAAAGCTAACAGTAGGCTATAAACAGACTACAGCACACCATGGTCAACGTCACCACCACCAAGCTTCCTCAAACTTTATTTAGAAAACAACTTTATTTAAAAACATGCTCGCTGATTATGATCTGCGCTGTGTATGAATACTTATCCACTTTTTCCATGAGAAATGCTGTCCAAATGTCCTGTTTGTCATGATGACGTCTAACGTCCCTGACCTTATTTCAGGCGATTTAGCAAAAACCCATTCAAAAAACCCATTGACTTCGGGGCAATGGAACCGGAAGTCCTAAAATGCTTACTTGCTTCCGGGTTTTGCCTACAAAAACATGTCATCCCTGAGGTACTCTATAGGACAAACTGTGGGTAAGGGACCGTGTAAAAAGTCCACACATTGCATTTAAATGAACACGCATTTTGATTGGTAACGACGGTCATACGTCATATACGACAGACGTAACATGACACTGTCATTATTTTTATGCCAGCTAGAGGGCGCATGACTTTAAAACGTAAATATAGGTCGTAATAATGTGCTTGAAAAAAACTACCTATAGGGTTGTTTTTTGGAGAAGGACAGTCCCCAACTTTTAGACATACACTCGCAAACTTCCCTAAGCACTTCCGCTCGGGGGAATCCCCACCACCATTTTGAAGTGCGTTTAACTTCATTTTGCCCAATGACGAGGGAAGTTTATTTGGACAGACCCTCAACCCCTTGATTTTGACAGAGGGAGCAAGTCTACTCAATATCAGGCACTTCAGGCAGATCTATAGACAACAACGCAACACAATTGTGACGTCACAGCATAACACGTTTAATTTAACCCCACCCCACAGAACTCTAGTGTATGATATTGGAGTTATTTTGACATTTAACAGCATAATACTTGTAGCTACCTTAAAGGGTTAGTTCTCCCAAAAATTAAAATTAAAATCATGCTGATATTCAAGAAAATCAGAATCAGAATGAGCTTTATTCACCAAGTGTGCACAAACACAAGGAATTTGTTGTGATCTGGGTATATACAGTACATAAATGCATACATACGTATATAAATATATAAGAGAATAGAAATAACACTTAAATAAGAATATTAAGAAAAATAAGAATAAATTTTTTTTAAAAACGATAAAGTAATATACATCAAGGTCAAAACACTTATATATAGATGTGTGCATCATGTTTTATACACAACTGTATAAATAAAAATATGTATTTACATGTATGTGTTTATTACCTAATGCCGTAAGAGTACTGAATTATGAATTATAAAAACAGGTAATTGTGTGCTAGCTATTTAAGGTAATGATAGCCTAGAGAAAGAAACTGTTTTTGTGCCTAGATGTTCACAGAGATCTGTAATGTCTGCCTGAAGTGTGGCCTGGGTGAGAGGGGTCTTATCTCTGTTAACATTGAGGCCAGTCTGAGATTAAATAGTTGTCACTACATCAGCCTTCTCTTGCTTCTGCTGTTTATTGCGGGAGAGAAGTACAAGGTCGTCAGCAAAGTCCAGGTCCTCGAGCTGGATTCACAAGGTCCACTGAATTCTGTTCCTTCACTCTAGTGAATTCCTTCATAATCCAGTCAATGGCAAAAAGAAACAGGAAGGATGACAACAGGCATCCTTGTCTAACTTCTGTTTTCACCTGGAAGCTGTTGGTGAGCTGCTCTCCTTGAAATCCAAGATTTTCTAATCAGGTTAACAAACTATGCTGTTGTGTCGAAGGAGCCTCCAAAGGGTCTCTTAATCCAAGCTGTCAAATGCCTTCTCATAGTCGACAAAGTTGATATACAAGGACGAATTCCACTCAATCTCTTCCGTCTCTTCCTTCCTTCCTTCTAGCTTGCTTAATATTCAACAATATTATTGATCTGACTGTAATGACACTATTGGATGAGAACTGAACTGAGCTGGATGATGACATCAGTTTTCTGCAGAACTAGCCGAACTGAAGTAATTTAATAATTGATGATCTTTACAATGGAACTGAATCAACAGTGAACTGACTTCAGCTGAACAATGACACTATTTGCTTTTTTAGAGCTGCCTTACCGCATCATTAAATCATTATTCTCCTGCTGATCACTGTAAAGCTGCTTTGAAACAATCTGTATTGTATAAAGCGTTATTAAAAAAGGTGGCTTGACTTGACAGTGGTCCTGTACATCATTTCCTGTTGTTGTTTTTTTTTTTTTTTTTTTTTCTGCATGTTTTTGCATGTTGGTTGCACCACATAATTTTGATTTGGTAAATGTAAATATTTTAACAAAACTGTTTTTCTGTCTTATTTTTTAAGAAATAATAATAAAATTATGCCAACTACATTAACTTTCACACATTTGCCAGATCACATTGCACATTTTATCAGGTCATATATTCACTGTGAATCAAACGTACTGTTCTACTGTTTGAACTACAGAAATGTGAACCAGTAAAATGGACACGCCAAATTGTTATCTTGGTATTGTCATGCATACTCTGGAGTTTATATATTTTCAGTTCAATTCAATTCACATTTATTTGTATAGCGCTTTTCACAATACATATCGTTTCAAAGCAGCTTTACAGAGAATGCATGTCAACATTATAATTTAGAGTGATCTGTTATCAGAGTTGACTGTCCAAATTATGTAATTTCAGAAATGTACATATATAATTCCACAGTTAGCTAACAATGTAATAATTTAATTTACAATCACTGTTAGCAAATTAATTTAGGGTAGAAACAATGAGCTTGTGGAAGTAATGATTACATGATGATAATAATTAGGATATATATTCCCAAATTTCTATATAGAAATTTGGGAATGTGCATGTTGATCCAGAGTTTGCGTCATCTGAAGTCCTCGCAGGAGTTGGCGCTGTCTCTTCAAAGGTGTTGGTCATCTGAAGTCTTCATAAGAGGCTGGATCCAAACTGAAGCAGATGCAGTCTCTAGTTACCTCAGGACAGGCGTCCCGAGATAAAACAGAAAAGCAAATGGAGAATAATTAGCGTAGCTGCTGTTCATAACATTAAGCAAGATAGTCATGTGCAATTGATCTGATATGAGATGCATTATGTGAACGTTTGGCTAAAGAGATGCGTCTTTAATCTAGATTTAAACTGGGAGATTGAGTCTGAGCCCCGAACATTATCAGGAAGGCTATTCAAGAGTTTAGGAGCCAAATGTGAAAACACTCTCCCTCCTTTAGTGGACTTAGATATCCTAGGTTCAACCAGAAGTCCAGAGTTTTGTGAACTTAAAGAGCATGAAGGATTGTAGGGCGATAAAAGATCGGTTAAATACACAGGAGCTAAACCATTTAGGGCCTGACAGGTCAGTAGCAATACTTTATAATCGATACGGAACTTAATAGGTAACCAGTGTAGGATGACAAAATTGGTGTTATGTGATCATATTTTCTTGACCTGGGTAAGAACTCTAGCAGCTGCATTTTGGACTAATTGTAGCTTGTTTATTGAGGATACAGGACAACCAGCTATTAATGCATTACAGTAATCTAGTCTAGACACCATGAATGCATTAACTAATTTTTCTGCATCAGAAACAGATAACATGTTCCGTAGCTTAGCTGGAAGAAGGTAGCTGGAAGAAGCTTAGAATGTTTCTAAGCTGGAAGAAGGCTGTTTTTGTCACAAGTGAAATATGATTTTTGAAGGACAAGTTGCTGTCTAATATAACACCCAGGTCTTTAACTGTCGAAGATGGAGTAACAGTACATCCATCTAAATGCAGATTGTAGTCTAAGAGATTCTGTTTACAAGTTTTTGGTCCAATAAGTAATACCTCAGTCTTGTTTGAGTTTAATAGAAGAAAATTACTGGTCATCCAATGTTTTACTTCTTTAACACACTCTGTCAATTTGGATAATTTAGAGATTACATCTGGTCTTGATGAAATATATAACTGAGTTAGCAGTGGAAGCTAATTCCATGTTTTCTTATAATATTACCAAGTGGCAGCATATATATTGAAAATAGCAGAGGGCCTAACACAGATCCTTGCGGCACTCCATAATTTACTAACGTTATCTTAGATTTTTCCAAAATTGTGACCGTCAAAAATTCATAAAATCATTACTACTAAACTGTAATGGGATATTTTGTTCTGGTGATGTCTGTTTATTTGTTAATCTAGCCACTGTACTAAACAAGAACCTTGGATTTTATGTATTGCACTGATACAATGATATGATGGCACTGATACAATGACTCGATTGCTCCTGTCTGCCTCGCTGCTCAGATTGGTTTGCGTTTGTAACTCCATATAGCTTTGTTTTGAATCTCTTTTATTCATTGTTGCTTTTTTTTTTTTTTTTTTTTTTATTACCTTATATGTAATATTGCCTACCACACTAATCTGATGTCGCTAGCTTGTAATCTTTGAATCTAAATCGCTGTTACAACGCATTTGCATTTGCAGCGCTAGCTTGTTAACTTGTTAACAGTCTCTCGCGCGCTCCTTTTTCAACGCGTTCTTCAAACAGCTGTGGTAAGTCGGATCAGTCTACAAACACGGTGAGTCATGTCATCCTCTCCCAGCATTGCTACCTGTTCCATTTGCCACATGTTTACCATAGCTCTCTCTGTCAGCGACGAGGGATTTACATGTCATAAATGTAGGGAAATAGTCAGGCTGACAGAGAGAATCTCAGAATTAGAGACACGCATCCAAACTTTAATCGAGGATAGTAAGAATGCAAGGGCTTCAGATACTGTTTTGGATGCAACTAGCTTAGTGAACTCTGTACATTGTTTGGTTCCGGCTGTAGAGCCCGCGCAGCAGGGCACTTGGGTAACGGTGAGGCGGCCTAGCCGCGGAAAACACCACTCTTCCGTTCCAATAAGAACATCAAACAGGTTCTCCCCACTCAGTGATACACCCACTGAGAATCCTGTTGAAAGTGCCCTAGTTATTGGCGATTCTATTACACGGAACATGAAAATAGAGACACCAGCCACCATAGTCACATGTTTGCCGGGAGCCAGAGCACCTGACATCAAAGCAAATTTAAAAGTGCTGGCTAATGCTAATCGTAAATACTCTAAGATTATTATTCACGTCGGCACTAATGATGTTCGACTTGTCGGAGATCACTAAAATTAACATTAAAGAGGTGTGTGAACTCGCAAGTACAATGTCAGGAGAAGTAATTTGCTCTGGCCCCCTTCCTGTTCGTCGGAGTGATGAGATAGTTAGCAGATTATCATCACTCAATGGCTGGCTGTCTAAGTGGTGTCCGCAAAATAATATAGGTTTCATAGACAATTGGAAAAGTTTTTGGGGCAGACCTGACCTGTTGAAAAGAGATGGTATTCATCCCTCCCGGGATGGTGCTGCTCTTCTCTCTAGTAATATGGCACATAGTCTTAGAACTGAAACATGACAAACTGGGGCCCAAGTCAGGAAGCAGACAGACTGGCTAAACCGACCGTCTGCTAGCTGCCTCACGTTACAGAAGTCAGAAAATTCAGATAACTCCCAACACATAGAAACTCTTACACCTAGATATTTTCAAATAGAGACTGTGTCTGTACCCCGAATTAGTAAAAACAAAAAACTTCCAAACTCATTTAATGGTAAAAATTTAATTGATGTTCAACAAATAAAAAATAGAGATAATAATGCTAAACAAATGATAAAACTCGGGTTGTTAAATATTAGATCCCTTTCTTCAAAATCACTTATTGTTAATGATATTATCAAAGATAATAATCTAGATGTGCTGTGTTTGACAGAAACTTGGCTAAAACCGGACGATTACATTACTTTAAATGAGTCTAGTCCTCAAGGTTATGATTATCGACACAATGCCCGTCAGAAAGGCAAAGGGGGGGGAGGTGTTGCTGTAATCTATAATAATATTTACAGTATTAGTCAAAAGTCTTTCAAATATAATTCCTTCGAAGTAATGGTACTTTACGTAACATTATGTAGGTTGACATTTGTGCTGGCTACTGTATACAGGCCACCAGGACACCATACAGACTTTATCAAAGAATTTGCTGATTTTCTGTCGGAGTTAGTATTGGCTGCAGATAAAGTCCTTGTTGTTGGTGATTTTAATATCCATGTAGATAATAAGAAAGACGCATTAGGATTGGCATTTGCAGATATTCTAAACTCTATTGGTGTTAGACAACATGTGTCAGGACCTACTCATTGTCGTAATCATACTTTAGATCTAATATTGTCACATGGAATCGATATTGATGCTGTTGAAATTCTGCAGCAGAGTGACGACATCTCAGATCATTATCTAGTCTCGTGTATACTACATTTAGTCAAGGCGGCTAAACTGCCTCCATGCCATAAATATGGTAGAACCATCACTTCTACCACTAAAGATCGCTTTATAAATAATCTTCCTGATCAGTTTCATCGCCTTAGCATACCAGAAAGCTTAGAAGACCTCGATGTTGTAACAGAAACTATTGCCTCTGTCTTTTCCAGCACATTAGACTCAGTTGCTCCTTTGCGCTTAAAAAAGATTAAGGAAATTAATCCAATGCCATGGTACAATGAGCACACTCAGGCCCTAAAGTTAGCAGCCAGAAAAATGGAGCGCAGCTGGAAGAAAACAAAACTAGAAATATTTCGCATTTCGTGGAGAGAGAGAATGATTGAGTACAGAAAGGCCTTAAAATCTGCTAGATCTGCTTATTTTTCAAAACTTTTAGAAGAAAATAAACACAACCCTAGGTATTTATTTGATACAGTGGCTAAATTAACAAGAAATAAAGCTTCAACTTCTGATGTTTCCAAAGAGCACAGCAGTAATGACTTTATGAACTTCTTTACTTGCAAGATTGATAATATTAGAGAAAAAATTATAACCATGCAACCGTCTATTACAGTATCGCGTCAGATAGTGCATTGTAGTGTCTCTGAGGAAAAATTCAGTTCATTTACTGCTTTAGGAGAGGAAGAATTGTCTAAACTTGTTAAATCATCAAAATCAACAACATGTATGTTAGACCCTATACCGACTAAGCTATTGAAAGAAATGATCCTCTTCTTAATATCGTCAATTCATCTTTATCACTAGGATACGTACCGAAAACTTTTAAGCTGGCTATTATTAAACCTCTTATTAAAAAACCACAACTTGATCCTAGAGAATTAGTCAATTACAGGCCGATCTCAAATCTCACTTTTCTGTCAAAAATACTAGAAAAGGTAGTATCATCACAACTATTTTCCTTTTTTAGAAAGAAATAGTATCTGTGAGGATTTCCAGTCAGGATTTAGACCGTACCATAGTACTGAGACTGCTCTCATTAGAGTTACTAATGATTTGCTCTTATCATCAGATCGTGGTTGTATCTCTCTATTAGTGTTACTGGATCTTAGTGCTGCATTTGACACTATTGATCACAATATTCTTTTAAATAGACTCGAAAATTATGTTGGCATTAGTGGAATTGCATTGTCATGGTTCAAATCATACTTATCTGACCGTTATCAGTCTGTAGTAGTAAACGAAGAGATGTCATATCGATCACAAGTTCAATATGGAGTACCGCAAGGCTCAGTACTAGGATCGTTGCTGTTCACTCTGTACATGCTACCCTTGGGAGATATCATTAGGAAGCATGCCGTTAGTTTTCACTGTTACGCTGATGATACTCAGCTCTATATTTCTTCGCGCCCTGACGAAACTTACCAATTCACAAAATTAACAGAATGCATAGCTGATATAAAAAATTGGATGACCAGTAATTTCCTACTACTAAATTCAGAAAAAACAGAGATTCAAATTTTTGGACCAAAAACTTCTTCACGTAATAACCTAGAATACTGTCTAACACTTGATGGCTGCTCTGTTAAGTCTTCGTCGTCTCTTAGGAACCTGGGTGTGCTCTTTGATACCAATCTTTCATTTGAAGGCCATGTTACTAGCATCTGTAAAACCGCATTCTTCCATCTTAAAAATATATCTAAACTACGATATATGCTCTCAATGAAAAATGCAGAACAGTTAGTTCATGCGTTCATGACCTCAAGGCTAGATTACTGTAACGCTGTACTCGGTGGTTGTTCTGCTCGCCTGATAAATAAACTACAGCTCGTACAAAATGCAGCAGCTAGAGTTCTTACTAGAACTAGGAAGTGTGACCATTTTAGCCCAGTTCTGTCAACACTGCATTGGCTTCGTGTTAAACATTGCTTTTTATGATTTTAAAATCTTGCTAATTACTTACAAAGCACTAAATGGTTTAGCTCCCCAGTACCTGAGCGAGCTCCTAATTCATTATAGTCCTTCACGTCTATTGCTATCTCAGAATTCAGGCCAGCTGATAATACCTAGAATATCAAAATCAACCGCAGGCGGTAGATCCTTCTCCTATTTGGCACCTAAACTCTGGAACAATCTTCCTAGCATTGTTCGGGAAGCAGACACACTCTGTCAGTTTAAATCTAGACTAAAAACGCATTTCTTTAACCTGGCATACACATAACACATTACCAATTTATATTTTCAAATCTGTTAAAGGATTATTAGGCTGCATAAATTAGGTCAGCCGGAACTGGGAACACTTCCTATAACACCTGATGTACTCGTTACATCAGAAGAAGAATGGCATCTACGCTAATATTAGTCTTTCTGGTTATCCCGAGGTTCACCGTAGTCAACCGGATCCAGGCCGTATCCAGGTAAGACCAAGGACCTGCGCCTTGACACGACCACAACGCAGCCCTGAAGTATCAGCAGAGATTGAGTCAACTAGATCATCCACTCTGAGGGCCTCATCGACACAACAGCCACGACACAGTTCCTCAACAGCCGTGATGAATACAATCCTCAATTGGATGGAACTGGAATAAATACTTTGAATGTTGCGATCCTGTCGGACTTATGATAGCTACTTGAATCGTAACAAAGCACTGTTGGCCAGAGGAGAACTGGCCCCCCGACTAAGCCTGGTTTCTCCCAATGTTTTTTTCTCCATTTAAACACCTATTTGCCACTTGTCTGCTACCTGATGTCACCTGATGGAGTTTGGGTTCCTTGCCGCTGTCGCCTTCGGCTTGCTTAGTTGGGGACACTTGACATTTGACTTGACATTTGATATTCAACAGTGCTTTGATCTGCCTGCATTGACACTATTCTTTTAAGAGCTGCTGTGCAGCCAAATAATGTACCAGTTATCAATGTAAAGCTGCTTTGACACAATCTACATTGTAAAAAGCGCTATATAAATAAAGGTGACTTGACTTGACTTGATTGTTTTGGTTATTTTCTATTAGTTTGCGGAGATGCTTGGCCCTGGCTGCTTTTTATAATGGGAAGAGTTGTCTTTCCACGTGATTCTGAAGACCTCTAAACGAGTTTGTCTCCATTTGTGCTCTAGATTACAAGTTTCTCTCTTGATAGCGTGAGTAATACTGTTGTACCATGGTGCAGTATTTTTCTCTCTAACCTTTTTTTATGATAATAATAATAATAATAATAATAATTCCTTACATTTATATAGAGCTTTTCTGGGTACTCAAAGTGCTTTACATATGGAAGGGAGAATCTCCTCAACCACCACCAATGTGCAGCATCCACCTGGATGATGCGACGGCAGCCATATTGCAGCAGAATGCCCACCACACACCAGCTTATTGGTGGAGAGGAGACAGAGTGATGAAGCCAGTTAGTATATGGGGATGATTAGGAAGCCATGATGGACACCCCTACACTTTTCAAAGGACATCCTGGAATTTTTAACGACCACAGAGAGTCAGGACCTCGGTTTAATGTCTCATCCAAAGGACGGTGCTTTTTGACAGTATAGTGTCCCCATCACTATACTGGGGACCCACACAGACCACGGGGTGAGCACCCCCTGCTGGCCTCACTAACACCCCTTCCAGCAGCAACCTAGTTTTCCCAGGAGGTCTCTCATCCAGGTACTAACCAGGCTCAGCCCTGCTTAGCTTCAGTGGGCAACCAGTCTTGGGCTACAGGGTGATATGGCTGCTTGGCCATTTTTAATCTGATGGGTGCAACAGTATCTAATGTACTAAAGAAAATGGTGCACATACTGCTAGTCATATCCTCAAGTTCATTTGTGTGTTTGGGTACAGTGAGCAGCTGAGACAGATCAGGCAGGTTATTTGTGAATTTATCTATAGTTGTCGGGAGAATTGTTCTACCTAATCGATAACGCAGCGCAATATGGCAAATATCAGCAGTATGCAGTATGCATGTTACAAGGTAGTGATCAGTGACATCATCACTTTGCGGTAGAATTTCTATATCGGTAGGATTGGTTCCATGTGATATAATTAAATCTAGTGTATGATTAAGATGGTGAGTGGGTCTAGTGACATTTTGTTTGACCCCAAAAGAGTTTAGTAGATCTGTAAATGCAGCCTATATACTACACACTGCAGTAAGAGTTATAGTATGCCATTCCAGACATAGCCAGAAAGAAACTGTAATAACATCTCCTCCATCAGTAAAACCATCACTGTTATGCTTTTGACACAGACCTACATAGAACATAATCTCAAATGCTGAAGTAAGTGACAAGCCTGCATGTGCAGAATAATGCATTATTCAGACCTAAGTGCACCTGTTGATATCCATTAGTACATCTCAGAGACCTGTGCCATCAGAGGAGGGCCACTGGGGACCAGCAGCTAATTAGGGCACTTCAACTCTGTAAAAGTCATTTGATGACACTGATGTGAGAGATTGATATTCATGCTTCACCTCACTCTCCGTCCACTCGAGCGTGCTGTTTACCTCCCGAAGCAATTAGACACCAAACAGAGAAAGCAACTTATTTGCATTGAAGATACAATACACCACCGTCAGCCTATCAAAATAATCAACGGCTTTCTAAACACTTTCAACAAGGTCAATTTAAACACAAAATCAATAAAGGAGTTTGAATTCACCATTGTTTCCCCTGAGCAGTGTTTATCTGATGTTTTAGGGGAAACTACATATGCAAAAGCTCTGAAAGTTTTAAAAATCAGAAAATGGAATCAGGTAGATATAAAGATAAGTGATGCACAAATTCCCTCAGAAAATCTCATTATTCAGGGGCTGCCTAATTTCACTCTGTGTGAAGGAGTGTCTTAATGACATTGTCTCAGTGAAAATATAGACTTGCTTTCTTTTTCTATTTTTCTTTCATAGCGTTACAGTGTCCTCTAGTGACAGAATAGGCTTTGGAACATTGGCAAGATATGACAATGTGTTGACATTAGACATAAAATAATGTTTTTTTTTTGTTTGTTTGTTTGTTTGGTTTTTTTTAATAATTATAACCTAACAAATTAGCAGTGCCATTGTACCAGACAGTAACACAATGGTACTTTGCTTATACCATGGCAGTACATATTTACACAAAAAAAAAAAATACATTACAGGCAATACAGGCATTACTGTTGCTGTACCAGTACATACACTGTAGTGCTTGTAACGGATTTACATTGAAGTACAAGGGTACTTCAATGTAAATCCATTACAAGCACTAAAGATTCGTCTTTTGTAAGGACAAAAAATGAGTGGCAGTGCCATGATAGAGTGATGGTATCAGATGGCAATACTGTGGTCATTTGAAATATAGCCTACCACTGTACTGAAATTCATGTTCCATGGTATTTAGAAGATACTTCCAAGAATACAATGGTACTACCACAATACATGTCCATAAAATACATGGTTTTACCATAGCAATTTTTAGTATTCTCGAGTAGCAATGAAATGCAATGGAGCATCAGCACCATAATGTTACTATCATTGTACCATAATATCAACAATCTTTTTCTTTCTTTCAAAAATGCTGATCAACTCACTTTTTATTGTGTTAATGAAGCAGGACCTGAAAATGCATTTAGAATTTTTTTTTTTTTTTTGGAAATACCACTTTAAATACCACTTGCTTTTTTGACATGGCACCATGGCACTGGTATTCTTAGAAATATCTTAAAGTGCCATGCAAATAATAATATGTGCTACTATATACAGTCACTTTTTAAATGAACAAGACTTAGATGGCTTATTTATGAATTTATTAAAAAAATAAAAAAGGACAATGTCATTAACAGTTCTATTTTCAAATAAAACAACTGACATATGGTATAAAAAAAGTATTCCAAAATCTACCCACTGGAACCCAGAATAAACATAAATAAATGAAGTCACTGTAAACAGTCATATCTACTAGGGCTGCCTTAAAAAGAACAAATGATTAAAAAAACAAACAAAAAAAAAACAAGAATAATTCCTAAAGTCCAGTAAAACTTTTTTTCCTTTCCCCAGTGAATAGAATTACCCCCCAATAAATTAACACCAGTACAACATCCTACAGCCATTATGGAGTCTCGCACACACAATACAAAACTTTAAAAGAGAGGGAAAAAAACATAGTTGAAGCAAAACCATTCACTCAACACAAACAAAAGAAGTCTGGGCAGCATTTTTTTTTTTTTTTTTTTTTGGTTTCATTAGAATATTAGAATAACGCACTTGTGGTTTCATAACAACAAGACTTTCTAATGTGAAAAACAGACAAATACAGTTTTATATATATATAGTTATATAAATACATCAAAATAGGTTAAAATTGTAAAAACATTCTTAGATTGTTACAAAAACATTAATGCCAAATAAAAGCCTGTGTAAAAACTTCAATAATTTAAACATAAAAAGCAAGCACTCTCACATTATGTTCCAGCCCTGATTACACTATTTTTCTGCTTTAGTTTCACACAGTTTATTCATTTTGTCCATTTGTTCCAGCATCAATGAGTAATTATGCTGGATAAAACTCACTAAAATGTATAAATACTATAAAAATTTATGTACAGTACCCATTATTGTAAATCTGAAGAATAAGTTAGTGTTAAGCGATTTACATTATTTACAGAATTGACTTCCGTGGAAATGAGACTGGAGTGGAAGATCTGGAGTAGCAGAAAATACAGAAGCCACACAGGTGCCAGTCAAGAATGACAGTTACTAAGGCTTTGAAATGTGCCCGCATTTGCCAGTCTTAGTCAATGTCACTGAGGTCACTAACAGGTTCATCTTGGACATGACTCAGATGGTTCATGGCGCGGTTGAAGGCGGTCTGAACAGCCTTGCGGATGGCAGAGGTGCGTCCCTCCATCATTTTAATCTTGTCGATGGTTTTGTCAATACCGAGAGGAACCATCTTGGATTTAGGAAGCCACTGCCTGGAGAAGGAAAACAGCGCATGCACACACACACACACACACATTTGTTTAAAGTAAAGTAACTTGTTTATTTGTTCTTATTTAATTATTTCCTTGTTTAATTGTCTTTAATAATGTTTAAACTTCATTAGGCAAGTAGTTCTTGCTGTGGTATCAAAATTGGAATAGTGAACTGTGACATTTAACATTTTGGTGTCGCAGCAGTGGCAGTGAAAATCGTGGCAGGGCAAATACAAACTTAATATTCAACAATTTTACTGATCTGCCTGCATTGACACCATTGTATAGAACTGAACTGAGCTGAGCTGGATGATGACATCATTGTTTTTCCAGAGCTGCTGTATAGATAATTGAACTAAATTAATAGCTAATGATTTTTACAACGGAAATAAATCAATACAGAACTTACTAAAGCTGGACAATGACACTATTTTCTTCTAGAGCTGCTGTACAGCCAAAAAAAAAAAAAAAAAAAAAAGCATTACCTAATTTATGCAGCCTAATAATCCTTTAACAGATTTGAAAATATAAATTGGTAATGTGTTATGTGTATGCCAGGTTAAAGAAATGCGTTGTTGCATTATTTTCCTGTTATCACTGTAAAGCTGCTTTGAAACAATCTGCACTGTTAAAAAAAAAAAAAAACACGCTATATAAATGAACTTGACAAATTTGAACCAACTGGCCCAGCAGTAAAAAAAAAAAAAATTCTGTTGAGCCCATATGGTGTTTTTAGCATGTCAGTGCTACACACAATATTCTATATTTATGCTTTGTAAAATACCTAGAGCAGTGACAAAATATTATTTGTAAATTACAGCTGGTCATGTAATGGCAACATAGCAGTGTCCATTAGGGGGCAACCCCCTCCATGTAGAAAACAGCTTTTTCTAGAAAATTGACATCTCTGGAGTGTTCATCTTATGTGAGATCATTTTAATAATATTTATCATAAGTGCTGTTCTTTCTTTATATGTAAAACTTGTTAATTAGTAAAAACAATTACTGAGCAGTAACTGAAAGGCAGCTGCACAATTTGAGAGATATTGTTGTCTGTAGCACAACAAGGACAAGTTAACTACAAATGTTCTATACTTAGAAGAACTGTTAGAAGAACTCTAAGCAATAGTAATAGTGATGCTTGACTTGGCAAACACCAATAAATAACCTCTAAAAATCTCACCAGCTACGTTTGTTGTCAAAGAAGAGAACAAGGTAAAGTTTCTCTTCAGACTTGTACTGCATCTGTTCTCCGATTCGTAGCACATCCAGTGGGGGCATTGGGATAGAGACTCCATTGTGCTGGCACCCCACTCGTGGCATATGAGGGTCTATGATCTGTAACAAAACAATAACTTTAAAAAACATGATGACAATCATGGAAACAATCCTGGAAGTAAAATGACAAGGGCTGCTCCCTAATAGTCAACCAAGCGTTAGTTGATGAAAAAAGGCTTGGTCGGCAAAATTTTAATTAGCTGGTTGGTCACAATAGAAAAAAGCTCCACAGGAGTGGCGAAGTCACGCAGTCCATGATGGATAAATCGTTAACATGGCTAGTCCATGTAGTAATTTTGTCCGGTAGGAAATCCAAAGTGTAGTAGCCTAACATTAGACACTTTCCATGGCCATTCACTTTAACATTAATCTAGATAAGTTTGCGCTATTATTAGACACACATCCAATTGTTCGTGCAGAGTGCGAAAGGCAATTTAGTACCGCGCTAACAGCATGATGTTTTATTTAACGTGCATTTCTCCGTATAGGCTATACTGCAGAGATAATGAGTCCTTGAAACACAAACCATTTTCTGATGGTTATTATACATTTTTCAACTTTAAAAAGTTTGAATGAACTTCATCTAGTGAGTTTTAATTTGCCAACCTTATTTTAGTCTCAGCTTCAATCTGCACACAGATGGACTCAGTCCGTGCCCTAACCATCTGATGCATAATGCACATGAAACTGAAAAGCATCTAGTAAGATTTAAAAAAGATTTAACCGATCGGCTGTATGCCCTGACTCCCAACTTGTGGTTGGGAGTGAGGGCATCAAGAAACTGTTGTGTGACAAGTGCCAAGGTTTGCAAGGTTAGCAACATCAAATTCTTGAAAGATATTGGGAGTTTTGTTTGAGAATACAGCCAAAAGCCCAGGTATAATTGGCTTTCTACTTTCCACTCTATCTTGTGCCAAGTTTAGCATACAAGCCTTTCAAAGTATACTCCACTGACTGAGTGTGGCGGGACATGTTCAGCACATGCTGATGGATTGTGCCGATGATAAAAATGTGCTGATATACACTGTCCGATAACTGATAACTTAGTGTCGTGTTTTAAAATGTTTTGGCATTGTATCTAAGGCTTTATAATAACATTCAAAAAAATGAAGGAAACAAAAAAGTAAATACACTGCTGCACTCAGAGTCCAGCCAAATGAGCATGTAATCCAGAACTATTAATAATATTTTTCTAAGACCTGATTACACGACAGCTGCCTAACTGAGAAGTGCTCCTAAAAATCCAAGGAAAATTATGAATCCAGTTTATATTTTGGAATATTATAGAAAGCATGGGAGATGCATTAGGAATGACCCAAAATTTCAGCCACATAAAAATTTCATCTGAAAATGCAAAAAAAAGAAAAAAAAAGAAAAGAAAAAGAAAATTCTTGCCCGAATTTTTAAACAGAAACCATTACTTTAAAATTCAATAACAAAAACAAATGACATGGATAAAAAGTGTGAAATGACCTGTTTTAAATAAACATTGACTAATAATAGATGCTATATTGATGGCAATAAAATTGAGCAGTTGAGACATGCACACCGACTTTCTCTCTCTCTATATGTGCGTGTAAGAGGAGAGACTCTCATGGAGAAATCCAAACAAACAAGTTCAACAACACAAAGATTCAGCACTAAAGCTTATGAAAGCATACTGCGATTAAAATTAAATTTAGGTCCCTGATCGTTTAATACTTAGTTATTAGTGCTTTAATAAAAAGAAGTGTTGATTCTCACTTGTGCAAAGGCTGTTTAACTCTAAATTAATGCTATACATGATAGAAGAGAAACAATGTCACATGTTTTACTTGTGTCTATAAATGTCAAAACTTTGACAACTATAAGTATTATAAAGAATGAATAAAACCTAACGGCCTGGTTTCACAGACAGGACTTAGATTAAGCCAGGATTAGGCCTTAGTTTAGTTTTTTTTTTTCAGGACATTTAAGTAGCTTTTACAAACGTGCCTTGGAAAAAAACATCTTGAGACAAAACAATGGCACTGTCATATTTTAAAGGGTTAGTTCACCCAAAAATGAAATTTCTGTCATTAAGTACTCACCCTCATGTCGTCCCAAACCTGTAAGACCTTTGTTCATCTTCCGAACACAAATTAAAGGGTTAGTTCACCCAAAAATGAAATTTCTGTCATTAATTACTCACCTTCATGTCGTTCCACACCCATTTTAATCCTCCATTGAAAGCAACAAAATTACCATCATTCAAGGTCCAGAGAAGTAGTAAAAACATCGATAAAATAGTCAACGTGACTACAGTGGTTCAACCTTAATGTAATGAAGCGATGAGAATACTTTTTGTGCGCAAAAACAAAACTAATTAACTTTTTTTAACAATTTGAACGGTCATACGCAGTGAACGACGTAGTGAACGCAGTGCAGGCTTCCGTGTTTACGTCCGAACGCCGTCTCAGTATTGGCTGACACTGTACACGTGAGCAGCACGACGCATACATGTGATGGTGACGCAGGAGCCAGCCAATAATGAATCGGCGTTCGGACCTAGAATGCGGAAGCTCTGAACTGCATTCACTATATCAACTGCATATGACAACAGTTCAAATTGTTGAATAAAGTTGTTATTTTAGTTTTGTTTTTGCGCACAAAAAGTATTCTCGTCGCTTCGTAACATTAAGGTTGAACCTCTGTAGTCACGTTAACTATTTTAACGACGTCTTTACTACGAAGGTCTTACGGGTTTGGGATGATAAGAGGATGAGTACTTAAAGTTCACCCAAAAAGGAAAATTCTGTCATCATTTACTTACCCTCAAGTAGTTCAAAACCTGTATGAATTTCTTTGTTCTGCTGAACACAAAGGAAGATATTTGGAAGAATGTCAGTAACCAAACCCCCCATTGACTACCATATTTATTTTTCCTACTATGGTAGTAAATGGGGAGCAAAATCTGTTTGGTTACTGACATTCTTGCAACTATCCCTTTAATGAAAGAAATTTCATTTTAGGGTGAACTAACCCTTTAAGATATGTGAGTGCGAGTTGCTTTCAGTTAAGCTCAAACATGCATTTTAGTCTGGAACTAGGCTTAAGCTTTGTCTGTGAAACCAGGGATCATGACAATTTATGTTCTTGGGTTTTTAAAAGCAGTTTTCTGTAGATGGGTTTCATGAGTATCAGTAGATAGAAAATAGGGAAGCTTGCAGGATTAATAAGAAGAAATTGTGAGAGAGAGAGAGAGAGAGTGAAAGACAAGACTGTAAGACTGAAGCCACAAGCACCAAGTAGAGTGGCCAAAAGAGCATAAGCTCTTTTACATTTTTACAGTTTACATTTTATGTTAACTATGCAGGAAGGTGGTGCTCAAGGAAAAGGACTGGACACGTTTGCACTACAGACACGACTCCCAAGACCTCCACTGTCTCCTTTACATGGATGAGAATAAGGGAGGAAGAAAGGAAGAGAGAGAGAGAAATAGCAAGTTTCTACACATGCACACTCAGACTCACCAGGGCAGGGTAGGAGGGGTATCCACTACATTTAGCCCAAACTAGTTTGAGAGGCTCCAGCATAACTGTTGCAGCACTAGTGGGCATCCAAATACTGCTGTTGCCAACTTCTATGAAAGCAGGAATATCAACAACCAAGTTATGATGGTGCAAACACTCAACCATGATACTGTCAATTACTTCACAGTTAAGGCTATTAAATTTCCATTAGGGCTTAGTGATTGCCAGAACAAAAAAAATTTTTTCAAAAACTATCTAACAGCTATGACAATTAGATTCATAATATTTAATGCAAAAAGTAGAACAAAGTTAAATGTTTAAAATAATCAAGGCACATTTTCATGCATGTGGACATACAGTAGTTTTTATTAAAAAAATTAGTTCTGGTTCTTTAACCTGCCTAGAAGAGAGGCATCCCAATTGTGTCTAATGTCAACGCTGCAACTAGAGCTGCATAATTCTGGATAAATTGAGAATCTCTATTGAACCAATTTATCTGTGATCTCTGTTATTTTGCATAAATAGAGATCACGATTATTTTACCATTCTGAAGAAAAATGTTCATTTGATTTACAAAAACTGATCATTAGGCTACTAAACAAAATAACATGTAATTTACTTGAAGTTCAGACAAAAATAAATCAAAAATATACATTAAAAGTTTACACACAATATTTAGCTTACACCATTTGAAGGTAGTCTGCCAATAACATTAAAGTGTAAAAGCCTAGCCATGTTTGTTTACATAGAAATAAAACATTATTAAAAAACATACATTAGTGTTTGGATATATATATATATATATAAAAAAAAAATCACAGTGCTTCTGTTTGTAATATGCAAATTAAAACTGTTTGTGAAGCAGCACAAGCAAGCACTATAAGAGTGCATAGGTGTTTGAATCAAGATTTCAATCTTTTATTGATTATTGTGAAGCTTAAACTGGAGCATATCTGTATTTGGTCCCTGATTGTCTTCATTTGGAACTACAGTGGTGCAGGGATGACGTAAAAACCTGAAAGATTAATTTGCTGCTGGTTCCCTCGAGATTTTTCTGAGGTTTTCCATTAATGAGTAAAATAAAGCCTGTTGTAAACATAACTTGACGACACTTTGATGTTTTTTTCTACAACGTAAATTACACACACTCATAATGAAGCTGTTATGTTTATTTTTGAAAATGTATGTTTCTAATAATTAACTAGATAAGATTGTTTGGGGTGTGAGTGTGTGCAGTGTACATTGTAGAACAAAACTAAAAAAACATTATAAAACCCCATAAGAAAATCTTAATGGAACCAATGGCAAATTAGTCTTCCAGGTTCTGATGTCATCCCTGCACCATTCTCTTTTGGTTGGCAATGATAAATAAAATAGCCAACTTGCAATATACAATACTAACTTATTTATAGAAATGTTGTATAAAAACAATATCACACTCATAATTGTGAATATCAGCACAGCTGTGAATTACACTTTTCATTGATTGCAATGGACATTTTGCACAGGTGTTAAACACAGACAGTGTTCAATCAACCATGGCAAACACATCAGTAAAAACAATAGAGATGGATGGATACCTACCAGCAGCTATTCTAGCAGCTTTGGCGAAGTTTCTACTCTCGATGCAAGCAATAATCTCACTCTTGTCCTCCACTGTGTTCCTCCGGATGAGGGCTGGCTTTCCCTTCCCACACTTCGGAAGATTAAGTGCGATACTGCTAAAAACAGATGAGAAAACATGATGGTGTGGTGTGGGAGATGAGATCAAAAATTGACAAAAAGCCTTAACATGAAAATAAGAATAGTGCAGGGATACAGGGATGTGTATTTTGACTACTTAAGCAATTGACAGATAAATCAGCCGAGTACTCGAGTACTTTTGGGTGCATATGTGTTCCTGTAGCTCATACACTTGAGCATGGTGCTAACAATGCCAAGGTCATGGGTTTGATTCCAAAGGGATGCATGAACTGATAAAAATGCTTTGGATGAAATGAGCAAATATAAATATGTTCCAAACAGAACACTGGTGCTGACCTGTACTGAATGTTATACAGTTGCTGTCCCAACTCTAACCAACCGGACCACAGTGTACTGCTCAATATAGTACTGCTTTTCAATACAGTGCAACGGGAAAAAGTTTATAAAAAGATTGTAATGATCCATATGAATCGAGAGGTTTAGTCCAAATTTCCTGAAGAAACACAATCTCTTTATATGATGAACAGATTTAATTTAGGCTTTTATTCACATATAAACATTCATTAACGCACACATCAGTTGTGGAAAACGGAAGCTCAAGCATGTTTGCTTAATGCGTGCGAGAACCAATGAGGGTCATTCTCGTGTGTTACGCAGCACGTTTGAGCTTCCGCAAGAGGTTTGTTCTCACACGTAAGGCAGGTTCGGTTGAGCTTCTGATTGTTCGCTGATCAATGTTTATGTGTGAATAAAAGCCTAAATTAAATCTGTTCATCATATAAAGCGACTGAGTCTCTTCCGAAAATTTTTGGGTGAACTAACACTTTAATAATCTAAGCCCTGTCTGTGAAACTGGGCCTGTGTCCCAGGCATTTGGAAAATAAATAACCAAACATAAAAGGCACTAATATTTTCCAGGGAAGAAAAAAAAACATTTATATTTAATGTACTCCACATTATTTTATTATTATTTTTTTTTTTGTCTAATTTTACTTTAATTAAAGGTTTGATTTTTGTGAATATTCTGAATCAAAGACTAATAAAAACTGAAAAAAACTTTGTTTACTGAATGAGAAAGTTGAAAGAAAATGTGAAAGAATGTGAATTGTCACATGACAAACATTGCCAGAATTAAGCACCCGTGATATTTCAATTTGTTTATAAACCAGTCAAACAACTGCCATTGAATTTTTTTTCCCCTTGGAATGTATAAGAGAAACTGTATATTATAGTTCAGTAATTGGACACCATTTCTTTTGTCTTCACTAGTTAATTTTAAATGTTCCTGCAATGTACAAAAACAGTTGTTCGAGAGACTACATGAGATAAGCACAATGCTATTGAAAATAGTTTTAGATGGGACATGTCACACCAGTACATCACCCTCTCAAAAGTACTTAGTCAACTACCCACCTGCTGCTGGAAGACATGCTGGATTCAGATGCGCACCTACGACGAGGCTCCAACTGCCTGCTAGAAGACAACTCCTTCTCCGGATTCAGACCAAAACCGTTTGACAGCCCTGACAGACAAGGAAGAAGGAGAAATAGCAATTTGGCCTCTTACAAAAGTGCTAACGCTATTAATTTGCATTTATATCAATCACAACGGTCTTGCCCTTTTTGACACTTTTCCTGCAGATTCTACCTGTGTCCAGCCGTTTGATGGGCAATTCGTCCTTGCCACTGTCCCCACTGGCACTCCGTGGCCTTTTCCTGGTGTGGAGCAGCGTCTCCAGACGTGGTATGACGACTGACAGGAATGTTTTTGTACCTAGCCGAGAACTGCCCTTGGGAGTTTCACCATCATTCATAGGCTTATGAGGGCTTGTGCTTTTTGATTTGCAGAAAAGCACAGAAGTCCGTCGGTTTACTGGGCTTGATGGCTCAGCCAGAGTTGATGTAGCTACTACACTGACATCGCTGTCCTCTATCTGCAGATGGGAGTGTCCATTGAGTGGTTGGGAAATGCCATCCCTTTGATGTTGGTGTTTGTCGGGACAGTTTTCAATAGGTTTCAGTGTGGGTGGCTCAGAGTGACTTTCCGCGTTAATGAGGGGCAGCAGAGAAACAGATGGCTCAAGCTTAGGTGGGACAGATTTATCACCTGCCATGAAACAAGGAGATACTGTCATATAAACTGCCAGTGCATGGCAGAAGAAATTCAGAGAAAACAAACTAGATTTGTACATTTTCTCAGAAAAATATGAGCTGTATTGTGGGTGGTTGCCCAGGCAATGCTATTCAATTGCTTATGTGTGTTTTCAGCACAATGCCATGCAGTAGCTAGGGCAGGGATCCTCAATTATCCTGCTCCTGAAGGGCCACTGTCATGCAAAATTTGGTTTCAACCATGATCAAACTCATCTGCTTGTAATTTTCTAGCAATCCTGAAGACCATGATTAGCTTGTTCAGGTATGTTTGATTAGGGTTGAAGCAGGACAGTGGCACACCAGGAACATGGGTTCCCTGTACTATTCTTAGGGTTTTGCTATGTGGTTGCTGTATGTAAATACACTAAATACAAGTTTCAAAGGTGTTCCAAAGAGTGTTCCATAGTAGGGCTGCACAATACTGGCAAAAATTGACATTTTGTTTTTCTGTGATATACATATTGCTGTATGATAAAAAAAAATTAATAAATAAAAATACAGGAATTTTCACCAGATGACAAATACAGGTACATCTCAATAAATTAGAATGTCGTGGAAAAGTTCATTTATTTCATTAATTCAAAAATTGTGGAACTCGTGTATTAAATAAATTCAATACACAGACTGAAGTACTTTAAGTCTTTGGTTCTTTTAATTGTGATGATTTTGGCTCACATTTAACAAAAACCCACCAATTCCCTATCTCAATAAATTAGAATACTTCATAAGATCAATTAAAAAAAAAAAAAAGATATTTTAAACAGAAATGTCAGGCTTCTGAAAAGTATGTTCATTTCTATGCACTCAATACTTGGTTGGGCCTCCTTTTGCATGAATTACTGCATCAATGCAGCCTGGCATGGAGGCAATCAGCCTGTGGCACTGCTCAGGTGTAATGGAAGCCTAGGTTGCTTTGATAGCGGCCTTCAGGTCATCTGCATTGTTGAGTCTGGTGTCTCTCATCTTCCTCTTGACAATACCCCATAGATTCTCTATGGGGTTCAGGTCAGGCAGTTTGCTGGCCAATCAAGCACAGTAACACCATGGTCATTGAACCAGCTTTTGGTACCTTTGGCAGTATGGGCAGGTGCCAAATCTTGCTGGAAAATGAAATTAGCATCTCCATAAAGCTTGTCAGCAGAAGGAAGCATGAAGTGCTCTAAAATTTCCTGGTAGATGGCTGTGTTGACTGTGGACTTCAGAAAACACAGTGGACCAACACCAGCAGATGACATGGCAGCCCAAATCATCACTGACTGTGGAAACTTCACACTGGACTTCAAGCAACATGGTTTCTGTGCCTCTCCACTCTTCCTCCAGACTCTGGGACCTTGATTTCCAAATGAAATGCAAAATTTACTTTCATCTGAAAAGAGGACATTGGACCACTGAGCAACAGTCCAGTTCTTTTTCTCCTTAGCCCAGGTAAGCAATCTGACATTGTCTTTGGTTCCGAAGTGGCTTGGTACATGGAATGTGACAGTTGTAACCCATTTCCTGAAGACGTCTGTGTGTGGTGGCTCTTGATGCACTGACTCCAGCTTCCACTCCTTTTGAAGCTCTCCTAAGTTCTTAAATCGGCTTCACCTGACAATCTTCTCAAGCCTGCGGTCATTCCTTTCACTTGTACACCTTTTCCTACCACACTTTTTCCTTCCAGTCAACTTTACATGAATATGCTTTGGCACAGCACTCTGCGAACAGCCAGCTCTTTCAGCAATGACCCTTTGTGGCTTACCCTCATTGTAGAGGGTCTTGATGATCGTCTTCTGGACAACTATCAAGTCAGCAGACTTCCCCATGACTGCTGTTGGGATTACTGACCTAAACCCAGTATTTATACCCTGAGAATGGTAATTTAATAGAACTTGAAATTAAATATTCTAATAATTTGAGATACTGATTTTTTAATTTTGATGAGCAGCAAGCTGTAATCATCAAAATGAAAACAAAAAAGTCTGGAAATATTTTACTTTATGTCTAATAAATCTAGAATATATTTAAGTTTTACTTTTTGAATTAAATTAGAGAAAAAAACACTTTTTCATGATATTCTAATTTATTGAGATGCACCTGTAGCTCTGTTTGGAAATTTTGTAGGGGAATGCATCTTACGGGGTTTGGAACGACACGTGGGTGAGTAATTAATGACAGAATTTTCATTTTTGTGTGAACTAACCCTTTAAAGTAAACATTCACCCATAACTTTACTGATTATTTACTCACCCCAAGGCCATCCAAGATATAAATGACTTTCCTTCCTCAGCCGAAGAGAAATTAAAGGGTTAGTTCACCCAAAAATGAAAATAATGTCATTTATTACTCGCCTTCATGTCGTTCTACACCCATAAGGCCTTCGAAAAAAACAAAATAACGACTTTTCAACGATATCTAGTGATGGCCGATTTCAAAACACTGCTTCGAATCTTTTGTTTCAAATCAGTGATTCAGAGCGCCAAAGTCATGTGATTTCAGCAGTTTGGCATTTTGACACGCGATCCGAATCAATGATTTGAAACAAAAGATTCATAAAGATTCAAAGTAGTGTTTTGAAAACGGCCATCACTAGATATCGTTGAAAAGTCATTATTTTTTTATTTTTTTTGGCGCACAAAAGGTTCTCTCGTCGCTTTATAATATTACGATTGAACCACTGAACTCACATGAACTGTTTTAAATATGTTTTGAGTACCTTTCTGGATCTTGAGAAGTTCAATGACATTGTTGTCTATAGAGGCCTCACTGAGCCATCGGATTTAATAAAAAAATAACTTAATTTGTGTTCTGAAGATGAACGAAGGCCTTACGGGTGTAGAACGACATGAGGGTGAGTAATAAACGACATTATTTTCATTTTGGGTGAACTAACCCTTTAAAGGACCCTTTAAACCCTTTAAAGGGTTAGTTCACCCCAAAATGAAAATTGTGTCAATAATTACTCACCCTCATGTCATTCCAAACTCGTAAGACTATCGTTCATCTTCGAAACATAAATGAAGATCTTTTTGATGACAGAATGCTGTCAGATTTCCTTCCACAGACTGCCTTTGCAACAAACTTTGACGCTTCAAAAAGTTTATAAAGAAATTGGAAAACTAATCCATATGAATAGAGCGGTTTAGTTAGAATTTTCTGAAGAGACTCGATCGCTTGTTATGAATGGATTTAATTTAGGCTTTTACTCGTATGTAAACATTGATCAGTGAACATAAGCAGAAGCTCAACAGATCCTGAATAATGCAGAAGATTCCTCTTCGGGAAGCTCAAATGTGCTGTTTAACACACGAGAATGAACCTCACTGGTTACGCAGCACGTTTGTCACAACATGCATGTCTTTCATTTTGCAAAAGAACTGAGGTGTTCTGCTACTTGTGTGTGTGGATCTGTGAATTGTGTGTAGTGTTTTGACAAAATTAGCCTTGTTTTTAAAAATTGTGCTTAAGCAATCGTAAAAAACTGTAAGACTGGACTCAAGAACTTTCACAGCAAAACCATGCATTAAAATGATAAATCAACAAGCCTGGACTAGAGACAATGAAGTAAGGGGACAGAATGCCATTTGCCTAATTATCGCTCCTCATCTATTCTGGGCTTTTCTCTCCCTCTAGTCCACTAGGCTCAGTTCATTAATAGTTTACTCATAAAACCAAAAGTTCACTTAGAATTCTTATATACCACATATAATGTAATAATCTTGTAGACTTGTGCCGATATTCGGTAATGCGATATATCGCGATAATTAAAATGCACTTCAAAATACTGTAAATAATAATTACCAATTATCAAATTTTTTTTATAATGCATTTAAGAATATTTTCCCATCAACCGTATAAAATGCACAACACCGCTGTATCCTCCGTCAAAAGAACACGCGCTCAGATGTAAACAAGCCCAACGTGTATGAGAAGCACATGGCGGAACGAGTGAAGGAGACGCGCTGAATGAAAGTGCACGTTCACTCTCTGACAGCAGAGGGCGCTGATGGAACCATGCAGCGGTTACCCCGGAAACCCCGCAAACAAAGCAACTGCGCTAGTGAAGTTTTTAAAATGCTTCAAACAGCTTAAACTGGACTACAACATGCCCTAATGATTAGAAATGTTCTGATTATTTGTTATTGTTCAGTAAACTTTGATACATACGGCTTCATTCGTTAACATGTTAATTCATTATTACCAAACTGACAATGAAAAATACTTATAAAGCATTAATTATTCTTAGTTAATGTTAACTTCTTAGTTACTGTTTAATAACATTACTAAAATCAAAAGAACTTATTTAATGGATCTGAGATAATACTAACAATGATCAGTTGTATTTCTTAACTAACATTAACAAAAAATAATACTTTCTGTAACAAATTTAGCTATTGTTTAAACTTAGTTAATGCATTAAATGGATTAAATAATGAGATCTTATTGTAAAGTGTTACCTGTTGTTCTTTATAGCCTAATTGCACTTTAATCTGTTTGAAAATTTTACTTTATATATATTTTTGTGTATTGTATTTAAACATTCAGAGTTTTTTTATTACAAAAAGAGTTCTTAAACCTGTTATACTATGACGACACTTTTTTTGCAACTTATTTCAATATCGTGATAATACCGTATACCGTGATAAAAGCTTCAGCAATTAATCGCAACACGAAAATTTGATACCGTCACATGCCTATAATCTTGTCATGATATGTTTCAGTGCGATTAGTTAGAACTGTCTCAATTATCTATATCTATAATCTGGGACCTGTTGATTTTTGTCAATCGCTGACTTAGTGAGTGAAAACTACACTTTTTGCACGAGCAAGAATAAAGTGGTCAACTTAAAGGTATGAGCAACGATTGACTAAGATCAGGCTGACAAGTTTGTATATATATATATATATATATATATATATATATACAGTGGGTACGGAAAGTATTCAGACCCCCTTAAATTTTTCACTCTTTGTTATATTGCAGCCATTTGCTAAAATCATTTAAGTTCATTTTTTCCCTCATTAATGTACACACAGCACCCCATATTGACAGAAAAACACAGAATTGTTGACATTTTTGCATATTTATTAAAAAAGAAAAGCTGAAATATCACATGGTCCTAAGTATTCAGACCCTTTGCTCAGTATTTAGTAGAAGCACCCTTTTGATCTAATACAGCCATGAGTCTTTTTGGGAAAGATGCAACAAGTTTTTCACACCTGGATTTGGAGATCCTCTGCCATTCCTCCTTGCAGATCCTCTCCAGTTCTGTCAGGTTGGATTGTAAACGTTGGTGGACAGCCATTTTTAGGTCTCTCCAGAGATGCTCAATTGGGTTTAAGTCAGGGCTCTGGCTGGGCCATTCAAGAACAGTCACGGAGTTGTTGTGAAGCCACTCCTTCGTTATTTTAGCTGTGTGCTTAGGGTCATTGTCTTGTTGGAAGGTAAACCTTCGGCCCAGTCTGAGGTCCTGAGCACTCTGGAGAAGGTTTTCGTCCAGGATATCCCTGTACTTGGCCGCATTCATCTTTCCCTCGATTGCAACCAGTCGTCCTGTCCCTGCAGCTGAAAAACACCCCCACAGCATGATGCTGCCACCACCATGCTTCACTGTTGGGACTGTATTGGACAGGTGATGAGCAGTGCCTGGTTTTCTCCACACATACCGCTTTGAATTAAGGCCAAAACATTTCTATCTTGGTCTCATCGGACCAGAAAATCTTATTTCTCACCATCTTTAGCAAACTCCATGTGGGCTTTCATGTGTCTTGCACTGAGGAGAGGCTTCCGTCGGGCCACTCTGCCATAAAGCCCCGACTGGTGGAGGGCTGCAGTGATGGTTGACTTTCTACAACTTTCTCCCATCTCCCGACTGCATCTCTGGAGCTCAGCCACAGTGATCTTTGGGTTCTTCTTTACCTCTCTCACCAAGGCTCTTCTCCCCCGATAGCTCAGTTTGGCCGGACGGCCAGCTCTAGGAAGGGTTCTGGTCGTCCCAAACGTCTTCCATTTAAGGATTATGGAGGCCACTGTGCTCTTAGGAACCTTAAGTGCAGCAGAAATTTTTTTGTAACCTTGGCCAGATCTGTGCCTTGCCACAATTCTGTCTCTGAGCTCTTCAGGCAGTTCCTTTGACCTCATGATTCTCATTTGCTCTGACATGCACTGTGAGCTGTAAGGTCTTATATAGACAGGTGTGTGGCTTTCCTAATCAAGTCCTATCAGTATAATCAAACACAGCTGGACTCAAATGAAGGTGTAGAACCATCTCAAGGATGATCAGAAGAAATGGACAGCACCTGAGTTAAATATATGAGTGTCACAGCAAAGGGTCTGAATACTTAGGACCATGTGATATTTCAGTTTTTCTTTTTTAATAAATCTGCAAAAATGTCAACAATTCTGTGTTTTTCTGTCAATATGGGGTGCTGTGTGTACATTAATGAGGAAAAAAAAATGAACTTAAATGATTTTAGCAAATGGCTGCAATATAACTGTCACGATCATCGTCTGTTCCTGTCAGTTCCTGGACTCCATTTCCCATAATCCTCCCTGCCAATCACATGCACACTCCACACCAATCACCTGTTGCCACATACAGTTTAGCACACTACCTGGACTATAAAAGACTCACACACACACCACCTAATTGCGAAGTCTTGATTTGCCCCGGTGATCAACTCTGAGCGTTTTCTTGTGGACTGTTTCCTGGTTTCTGTCGGATTGTTTATTCTTTGTGATTCTCTGCTGCCTGCCCTGAACCTTGCCTGTGTACTGGACTGTGTTTGTTTGCCGCCTGCCCTGATCTCTGCCTGTGACCCGATACTGTTTGTCTGCCGCCTGCCTCGACCCTTGCCTGTCCCTGTTTATGTTTTTGCCTTTGCCCCTGTCTACCTGTGTATCTACTATTCTTAATAAAGCTGCAAATGGATCCCCGCTCTGCCGACCCATCATTACAATAACAAAGAGTGAAAAATTGAAGGGGGTCTGAATACTTTCCGTACCCACTGTATATATATATATATTTTAGACGTGTGTAGATATTCGGTAATGCGATATATCACGATAATGAATATGCACGATATTGATAACGTGGGCACTTCAAAATACCGTAAATAATAATTTATTACCAATTATTAATTTTTATAATGCATTTAATAATACTTTCCCGATCAACCGTATAAAATGCACAACACTGCTGTGTTCTGCGTCAAAGGGACTCAGATGTAAACAAGCCCAATGTGCATGAGAAGCACATGGCGGAATGAGTGAAGGAGATGCGCTGAATGAAAGTGCACGTTCACTCTCTGACAGCAGAGGGGGCTGATGGAACAGCAGAATTCAGCAGTTACCCCGGAGACCCCGCAAACAAAGCAAATGCACTAGTGAAGTTTTTAAAATGCTTCAAACAGCATTCATTTTTTTGTAATCTCAGTGTTGTTCATCACAGCACCAAATACTTAATACTTAAAGACTTAATTGGCTATTTATTTTTAAACTTAAACATTTTTATATTTTAATCTGGACTACAACATGCCCTAATGATTAGAAATGTTCTGATTATTTGTTATTGTTCAGTAAAACTTTGAGACATACGGCTTCATTAGTTAACATGTTAATTCATTATTACCAAAATGACAATGAAAAATACTTATAAAGCATTAATCAAAATAACTTATTCAATGGACCTGAGATAAAACTAAAAATGATCAGTTTTATTTCTTAAATAACATTAACAAAAAATAATAGGCTACTTTCTGTAACAAATGTAACTATTGCTCAATCTTAGTTAATGGATTAAATAATGAGACCTTATTGTAAAAGTGTTACCTGTTGTTCTTTATAGCCTAATTCTTTTGCACTTTAATCTGTTTGAAAATTTTACTATATATATTTTTTGTGTATTGTATTATTGTATTTAAACATTCAGAGTTCTTTTTGTTATTACAAAAAGAGTTCTCAAACCTGTTATACCATGACACTTTTTTTGCAACTTATTTCAATATCGTGATAATACAGGTGCTGGTCATATAATTAGAATATCATCAAAAAGTTCATTTTTTTTATTATAAATTATTTTTAAAAATGAAACTTTCATATATTCTAGATTCCCCACATGTAAAGTAAAACATTTCAAAAGTTTTTTTTTTTAATTTTGATGATTAGAGCGTACAGCTCATGAAAGTCCAAAATCCAGTATTTCAAAATATTAGAATATTTCCTAAGATCAATCAAAAAATGGATTTGCAAAACAGAAAAGTTCAAGTTCTTTAAAGTATGTTCTTTTGTGCACTCAATACTTGATCGGCAGGACATATTACAGCAAATGACTTGCTCCTAGCACAAATTACTGCATCAGTGAAGTGTGGCATGGAAGTGATCAGCCTGTGGCACTGCTGAGGCACTATTGAGCCTTCAGATCATCTGTATATTGTTGGATCGACTGTTTCTCATCTTTCTCTTGAAAATATCCCATAGATTCAGGTCAGGCATATTGGCTGGCCAATAAAGCACAGTAATATCATGGTCAGCAAACCACTTGGAAGTGGTTTTTGCACTGTGGGCAGATGCTAAAGTCCTGCTGGAAAAGGAAATCAGCATCTCCATAAAGCTTGTCAGCAGATGGAAGCATAAAGTGCTCCAAAATCTCCTGGAAGATGGCTGCATTGACTTTGCACTTGATAAAACACAATGGACCAACACCAGCAGACGTCACGGCCCCCCCAAATCATTACTGACTTCAGAAACTTCACACTAGACTTCAAGCAGCTTGGATTCTGTGCCTCTCCAGTCTTCCTTCAGACTCTGGGACCATGATTTCAACATGAAATGCAAAATTTACTTTTATCTGAAAAGAGGATTTTCGACCACTGTTCACTGTCCAGTTCTTTTTCTCCTTAGCCCAGGTAAGATGCTTCTGACGTTGTCTCTGGTTCAGAAGTGGCTTGGTAGTCCTTTTCCTGAAGATGTCTGAGTGTGGTGACTCTTGATGCGCTGACTCCAGCTTCATTCTACTCATTGTGAAGCTCTCCCAAGTGTTTGAATCGGCTTTACTTGACAGTATTCTCAAGCTTGCGGTCATCCCTGTTGCTTGTGCACCTTTGCCTACCCAATTTCTTCCTTCCAGTCAACTTTGCATTTAATATGCTTTGATACATCACTCTGTAAACAGCCACCCCATTCAGTAATGACCTTCTGTGACTTACTCTCTTTGTGGAGGGTGTCAATGATTGTCTCCTGGACCATTGCCAAGTCAGCAGTCTTCCCCATTAGTGTGGTTTCAAAGAACAAGAGATACCCGGAATTTATACTGTAGGGATGGTCATTTAATGAAACTCAAATGTAAATATTCTAATATTTTGAGATACTGGATTTTGGACTTTCATTAGCTGTACGCTCTAATCAACAAATTAAAAAAAAAAAAACTTTTGAAATGTTTTACTTTACATGTAGGGAATCTAGAATATATGAAAGTTTCATTTTTTTAAATAATTTACAATAAAAAAATGAACTTGTTCACGATATTCTAATTATATGACCAGCACCTGTACAGTATACCGTGATAAAAGCTTCAGCAATTAATCGCAATATGAGAATTTGATACCGTCACATGCCACATGATATATATATAAAATTATATTATGTTGTACAGTGGTTTAACATCGGGTCCCTAATGAACAAATAATTGAAATGGGAATATTGGCATAATCAATTATCTAAGTTAAAAACAAAACTAAAATTAATAATAATCTCAGTCTGCATTTTTTAATCATTAGAAACTGGAGCAAGATTAAACGCGTAGCTAAAAATTACATGTACTTTACAGAAACTCAAGAAAAAGACCTGCAAGCAGAATACGTTCATCCATGCTGTTGGATTCCGTTTTTGGGCTAACAGGTGGTTCATACAAGGTCTTGGAGTCTCTACAAATGAGTTGAATAAGAATGATAAAGGAAACATACAAAACATTAAGTGTTCTCCAGTGTGAACTTCAAGACCAGGGTTGGGAACCATTGAAATACAAGGTGAAAAATTATACATCTGGTTATGGCTGGGTGATTTTTCCGATTAATTCGAATTTAACGTTTTGCCTCGATTTTATTATTTTTTAAATCGAGAAATCGCGATTTTGAATAAAAATGTTCCAAAAACGTTAAAACGTTACAATTGGACATGTTGACAATACAAGCAATGATAACCGTATTAGGAGAAGAAAATGATCCGACCTCATGATGGCGCCGGCGCGCCTGATTAACCGCTCTCAGGTGACGCTCTATGAACGTAGAACACATCACTATTCTTAAGCGGCTGTTCATTCAGAAATGCGTTATTGCGTTATAAAAATGAGACGCAGGCAGTGGAATGAAAAAAAAAAGGCAAAGTTATTAAACGCGAGTTGTTTTTTTTTTTTTTTTTTTTTTAATTGACCGCCGTGTTTTTAGAATGCCGTTTCATGGGTGAGACGCAGCAAAAGACGCGAGACACAAGTGCAACATCTAAACATGTCCGCCAAACATAAAAACAATAGGACAAATAGCGCAATGGAATGCAAAAACCTGTAAACCTGTTTGATATTTCATGTTTGCATGATGGTGACAGGCTGAAAGCTGCTGTTGTTTTCTGTTTTTACAAAGCATTTGCTGTTAATAATAGCCTATTACTGGTGTTATTTATTGCTATTACTTTTTGGCTAAGAAATATTTAGCATTTTCTTATTTTATATTACTTCTGAGTATATAGGATGTGTTTAAGATAAGTTTGTACAACATTTGCCTTCATATTTCAGGCATATTTCTGCAAAGATATTTAACAAATTGTTTTACATTTACACCATGTTGATCACTTAAAGGGTTAGTTCACCCAAAAATGAAAATAATGTCAATTATTACTCACCCTCATGCCGTTCCACACCCATAAGACCTTCGTTCATCTTCAGAACACAAATTAAGATATTTTTGTTGAAATCCGATTGCTCTTTGAGGCCTCCATAGCCAGCAATGACATTTCCTCTCTCAAGATCCATTAATGTACTAAAAACATATTTAAATCAGTTCATGTGTGTACGGTGGTTCAATATTAATATTATAAAGTGACGAGAATATTTTTGGTGCGCCAAAAAAACAAAATAATGACTTATATAGTGATGGCCAATTTCAAAACACTGCTTCAGGAAGCTTCGGAGCGTTATGAATCAGCGTATCGAATCATGATTTAGATCGCGTCAAACCTCCAAACTGCTGAAATCACGTGACTTTTCTGCTCCGAACCGCTGATTCGACACGCTGATTGAAATATGTTTTTAGTACATTAATGGATCTTGGGAAAGGAAATGTCATTGCTGGCTATGGAGGCCTCACTGAGCCATCGGATTTCAACAAAAATATCTTAATTTGTGTTCCGAAGATTAACAAAGGTCTTACGGGTGTGGAACGACATGAGGGTGAGTAATAAATGACATTATTTTCATTTTTGGGTGAACTAACCCTTAAGTTTTTAAGTTGACTATTTAAAGAGTAAAAAAAAAAAAAAAAAAAAAAAACGAAATCGAAATCCTCAATCGGTCAATTGTTCTGGAAAAAAAAACAAACAAAAAAAAAAAACGAGATTTTATTTTTTTGCCATATCGCCAAGCCCTACATCTGGTTGATTAGAAAAGTATTAACCCATCTGGATACAAACAAGAAGTTGTTTGTTTCTTTGTTTGATTAAGTATATTTTGGGGCATTTTTAGCTTTTATTGGACAGGACAATTGTATAGAGGAGAGGGGGTTGGGATCAGAAAAGCTGAGACTCGAACTTGGGACAATGGTGATATGTCAAGGTGTTGCCCACAATGCTGGCTTTGACAAATGTTCAACTGGTTAATAGCAAGAAAACATTTACACCAAGATTTTTCAAACAAACCTTTTTGAAGGATATGGCCAGCTTGTTCCTCAGCATTCTTCAGTTCAACAGCAGGAAGTGCTCTCCTCATACTCAGCTCCATCCTCACATCACTGATGATTTTCTTAAGAAGCTTCAGTCGTCTGCTCCGTGACGGGCTAGATTTCATTGCTGTAGTTAGATCCAACTTTTCCAGTAGCTCCCTCAACTGCTCTTCAAATGACATGTGCTCCCGGTTGGCTGGAACCAATAAACGGTCCACTGAAAGAGGAAGTAGAATTGTTTGTTAAAGCCTATTTTTCTGATTGATTTGTTAAAATGTAGGGATGGGAACTGCAAGGAATTTAATGGTTCTGATTCTTAGTTTCGAGGAAGCACTAAATTGACCAATACCAGTCAGTACATCTAAGAGTGACATTTGTTCAAAAAATGCCATTGCTTAGACACAAGGACATAAGCTTGAATAAAATACACTTCTTTTGCTATATTTTGAAAAACAGAAAAGAAAAACAGTGGGTGTGTGTATCCACATTTTGTTTTACATGTAAACACCTCAAATTATCTCACACCTTCACATAAGGTGCATTGAGTTTAGTTTGCTTTATGTTCACGAGCAGTTCCCTTTTACATGCAGGTTCACATCATTTTGATATTGAGATACCATTGTGGCTACAGATGAATTGTCACAAGCACAAATTGTCACTGTGGCTGATGGACACAAAAACTTTGTACCAGTATACTAGTATAGTTTTGTGCATTTACCATCTTCCCAGGAGAAAGGTGCAGATGGCTCAATCTTGGGTTGTTCAAGAAGGTGCATGCCAGTTTCAAAATCAAAGCCGATTCTCTGAACATCTCGACGAGTTTTCCTGAGCACAGCTCCACCCTGGTCTCTCAATCTAACAGCTGCCCTGTAGAAGAATGTATCCTTTCCATTGTACTTCATGCAGTTTTCAATAATGAGATTGAAGTCTGCTTCAAATTCATCCAGATATTTGTAGCCTTGTGCATCAATGCGTTTGCTCATGGTGGAAAAATCCATTGGGTGTATGATGTGGTCCATATAGTCAGGCACCTGTGAGCAACACAAACAAAATAAGGGTGAAATTCTGATCAGTGATAAATGACTCAAGCCTCTTCACATAAAATAATCCTAAACACTGTATTTTCATCAACTCATAATTACCTATTACCTGTATTTTCAAGTCATAGATCAATAGAGGAATCATCATTAAATTTTGTATGTGCTCAAAAATCAGGTAGGCCTATGGGCTGATTTGCAGAATTAAGTTATCAGAATCAGATCAGTAAAGGATAAAGTGGCAACGGTACACCACTACTTGTGAATAGATTTCATCATGCACTATGTCAGTGTGTTTCAGAGTGTTAAAAGCTCAAAAATAAATGCAAATGAAAGAAAGAACATTTGAGATGCTGTGCAATGAAACTGGTCCACTGGTTAGCTCAGTTATCCAATCACATCCACAAAGTAACAAAGTCAGTTTGTTTTCTGTTAATGTGTTTTCATTATAGTTTATGTGCATGTCGTCTTATTGGATAAAAATGTATTCACCTTAATTGAGCGCATACGTTTTTTTTTTTAATCCATATTTTTAGAATTTATGTGCATCTTGGCATTTCCATCCAGCGTTTTGTATGCGATATCCTAAAATGGAATGGATGGAAACAGCTAAAGAGATCGAAACAAAACTGACTGAATCAAAAGCTGTTGATGTGCTGTCTGTCTCCCTTCTTCCCCCTTCATGTCGCAGCTTACCATGCCCACTTTTTTAAAAAGCAATTTTTAAAACTGCACTGAGAATTATTCATAGTTTTCAGTCACGTGAATGTCGTGGAGCCCTGGAGGGCAAAACAGCCATGTAACTAAAGAAGCCAGGCTAAAGAATCCTTAGTGCAACCCACCCTTAAAGTGCCTTAATGTACTAAAACAGTGATATTAAAAGATCAAATTCAGTTTAACCCTTTTTGATGATGCATACTATACACAGGCGAGCAGATGAGCCCAGAATATGAACGCAGTGCGTTTTCTTTATAATGGTTTTCGATGGAAAAAACACTTAACGAGAAACCTTGTGTTGCATTAATATTCTGAGTTCATTTGTTTGCCTGTACAAAGTATGCATAATGAAGTAATGTATATTGAATTTGGTCTTTTAATATCACTGTCTTACTACATTTGATCTTACTACAAACCTGGTAGAAATGATTGGCGGGCAATGGAGGAAAGCCTTGTTTTGCCCTCCAGGTGGGCGTTCCTTTAAGGGTGTGACATCAAATGAAAACTATGAATTGAAACTGAAAAAAGGGATTCATGGCCTGTTAATGCAATATTAAAGAACCAACAAAATTCAAGTTCGATGCAACATGTGATACCCATATCCATATGCAGGATGACCAAACGTGGCAAGCCAAGTCGGGTCATGATGACCATGTAAGTAACATGATTGTCTCAATGATTAAGTGTAAGTGTGGAAATATTAATACTTGAGATACTGATGTTGTATCGAGAGAATCGATCCTCACATAAAAACACTGATAAATGTTTTAACAGTAATTTTAGTACTTCTATTATTTATCAGCTTGGAGAAGAAATAATTTATTAGCTTTGGGAAGTGAAAAAAATGAACTTACAGCTCTCATTAAAACAGAGAGAGCTGACACAGAGTTTAAACAGAGATAGAAACATCAAACACAATGTATAAAAAACAACTAAATGTGACAGTTTATGTGTTTATGTGAATATTGTTTTACGTTCACTTAAGTTGCTTTTTATGTTCTGTAATTGATAATAAATTATAAATAAATACAATTATACTATATTGCTGAAAGCTATAATTACTCATTTTCTCCAGAAATCAAAAAAATAAAATAAAATGGAGACATCAGTATCAGCATTAGTATCAGTATCTGTGATACTGGCCTTCATTCACAGTACTTAGTAAAAATATGCCATTAAACAAATACTTAATACTTTAATGTTGGATACGATTAATCTGTTTCAAATGTTTGGTCATTCCTGGTCTTAATTGCAGCTAGATTGATACCTTCCAGTATATATGGTTCACTGTATTATTAATTTACATACTAAACATTTGTTGTGTATCCGGATCATGACCCACTGACTTTTATGCTGTGTCTCTGACCTCGCACAATTGTTCATGTTGTTCACGTGTGTGCTATTATTTTTTTTTATAATTTTGATACGTTGGTAAAGAAAAGCTGGCTTTCAATGCATTAATTTAGCTTAATTTATCATGGGTCATAGACTCTTTATTAGACAACTATTCATTATTTAAAGCTATTAATATAGGAGCTGTTGTTATTAAGTTACAATTCACATTTCTCTCCTTTTACCTGATATATATTGTGCACCCTGATTTTGCTTGAAAAATTTACCAAGCAAATGTTTTGCTTGAAAAGCGTGCTTATGCTGTTTCTTTAAAGTACATTTCTTTAAAATTTGCATTTGCTTTGACATTTTTTGGAGACACTTAAGTCACACAAAAAGTATTTGATACATTTTAATATGTAGACACTGTATACATAGTGAAATGCCTTCTGACTTATTTTAAAGTTAAGGAAACTACAGACCAACCTCTTTAATGCTGACAGGCTCTGCAAAAATGCGTGCCTGGTCTTTCTCCTGTAACTGATCAAGCACAGCCCTCAAAAGGACTGTGAAAGGAGTGAGTTGGAACTCCATTAAAGTCTGCTGAAGCATTATCTGCAACAGAATCACAAGAGTCATCATCAAAGAACACGTACATGCAAACAGTAAACATTAGCAATACAAATGCTTATCTTGACCATACTGTTCTCATACCTCCTCTCTCTTAAGTTTCTCTCTCTTCCTAATCAGCTCCAGCAGGAGTCGCGCTCGCTCAAGGTCATGTCTCAACCGTTGCCACTCCTTCAGCTGCTCCTTCAATGCTCGAGTCTCCTCCTCTGACTGTTTCTGTCAGTACAATGTTTTATAGTTTTAAATAAACTATTATTAAAATTCAAAAATTTACATCACCATTTTCAAGTGCTTAGTAACGCTGCATAAGCCGATATTTACCGGCTGTGTGTTTTTCTGGGAATGTAGGCTAGTTTGGAGGCGTCTGTTGAGTGGCACTCCATTTCTTGATTGTCTTTTTAGGGTCCAATAGTTCAAGATAAGTTCCCCAAATGCCGCCTTCTTCTGTAAAGAAACTTGATTGAGGATTGTGTTTAACCTGTAGGAGAATGACAGTGAACAATGAAATGAAATATTTCAAACAATCTCACAATCTGATCTTGTAACTATTGCTTAAAAAAAAAAAAAAAAAAGCATCATTTTAATTTTGCACAATCATTGTAAAATAATATGGTGTTGCGGAATTTTTTTGTAGCCTTTTGGTGATATACTAACATATCTAACATATATATATATATATATTTTGATATTTGCACTGAAATGGCTTAAAGGGATAGTTCACCCAAAAATTCTGTCATTCTGTCATCATTTACTCTCCCTCATGTTGTTCCAAACCCATGAGACTTTTGTTCATCTTTGGAACACAAATGAAGACATTTTTACTGAAACCTGAGCTATTTCTCTCCCTCTATTGACAGCTATGCAATTACCAATTTGATGCTTCAAAAAGTTCATAAAGAGATCATAAAACTAATCCATATGAATTGAGTGGTTTAGTCCAAATTTTCTGAAGAGATGCGATCACTTTATATGATGAACAGATTGAATATAGGCTTTTATTCACATATAAACATAGATCAGCGAAAATAAACAAAAGCTCAACCGAACCTACTTGATGCGCGAGAACAAACCTCTCGTGGAAGCACAAATGCGCTGTGTAACACACGAGAATTAACCTCATTGGTTCTCGCATAGCACGTGTCAAGCAAACATGTTTGAGCTTCCGTTTACCACAACTGATTTATGAGTTGATGTATGTTTATATGTGAATAAAAGCCTAAATTTAAACTGTTCATCATATAAAGTGATCATGTCTCTTCAGAAAATTTGGACTAAACCACTCAATTCATATGGATTAGTTTTATGATCTCTTTATGAACTTATTATATTAGTTGCGTAGCTGTCTATGGAGGAACAGAAAGTTCTCAAATTTTATTAAAAAAAAATCTTCATTTGTGTTCCGAAGATAAACAAAAGTCTTACAGGTTTGGAACGAAATGAGGGTGAGTAAATGATGACAGAATTTTCATTTCTGGGTGAACTAACCCTTTAAAATGGTCTGATATCTCAAACTTTTGCAAAATCAACAGATTCAAACATACCTTTCAGATGAAAAACTGGGTACAGACACAGATGGAATTGGGGCTACAACATCTACCTCATTGTTTTTAAGTCTCTTCTGCTTTTTTAATCCTATCCTGCTGCTCTTTTTGTCCACTGACTGACAAAGACTGTTGTTTGTCTTAGTGTCATTATATATTGTAAGCGGCCTTTTAACGGAGCCGTTTGGGGTGTGGGCCCCACAGTAGGCTGTCTTTTTTACTGAGAAGGTGGGTACACCTGAGTCAGTCAACTCTTTAATAGGCTCCATTTTCATAAACAGACCGGCCTTCTGCGCACAGCTGACATGGAAAGCGGTGTAGCAGTTGGCTTTGTGGCACTGGATACAAGCCCCAACACCTTTTTCTTTACAGAGGTAGCAGGTAAGCTTCCATCGAGCAGGCGGGATGTTTGCAACACCATCGATGGGCTCAATGAAGACCGTATTGGAGAACCCAACCTCTGGAACCCATAAAGCACAAACCACATGACCCCATCGGTCATCTTCCGTCTTTTTGACCGCTCCTCCCTTGTTAGGGCAGAGGATGCAGTTAGCGGGTTGTGTAGGGGACTGCAGACAATGTCGGCAAAGCCACTGGCCCTCTGGAATATACGGAACACCATAACAATCCTGATGAACAGCTAGGTTGCACATATCACAGAAAAGAATGGCGTTGCTGTCCATGCAATCTCCATCCATACATATGCAGCAAACAGCATCTTCATCGATTAAGGACTGGAGGTTCTGTTGGCCCTGACTCTCTAAGAATGATTCTTTTTCAAAACGGTCAAGAAGGAATTCGAAGGCATTGGGGGAAACCTGGTTAAGACCTTCACACTTT
This sequence comes from Ctenopharyngodon idella, assembly GCF_019924925.1. Classification (NCBI taxonomy): domain Eukaryota; kingdom Metazoa; phylum Chordata; class Actinopteri; order Cypriniformes; family Xenocyprididae; genus Ctenopharyngodon; species Ctenopharyngodon idella. Next base: position 29,945,071 of record NC_067223.1, read on the forward strand.
CTTTTCTCATTGACTATCTCAAGCCAGGCATAGTCTTCTTCGTCCATATCATACTCCACTTCCTCATTCAGCTCTTCTAATGTTTTCTCCTCATACTTGTAGTATGTAGAAGGTCTGCGTGGGATTGCTGGGAGATTGTAATCCACTGTGCGGAATTTGGGCTCAGGAAGGGTGCAGTCTTGTACCAAAGCCTTTTGTGCGGTGACAGCAGCGTTCTTTTTCTGCTGGTTGTTTCTGAGGCGTGCAGAACGTACCAAAACCTGCTGGTGTTTTTCAGCATTCTCCTTATTGCTGGTGCACTCTATAATTTCCTGTGCCATGGGATCCTCATCCGTGATGATGTCGAGCTTGTCAAAGATGCTGATCCGGTGTAGCCGGCCATTGACTTCTAGTTCCACCATCCTCTGGGCCTGAGCGTAAGTCAGTGTTTCGCGGTTTGGAGAAGGCAGCCGCTGGGGGGTGGATACTTTGTGAGGCAGAGATTTTCTTTTCATTTGGGATCCTTACAAAACTGAAAATAGAGAACAACTACTGTTATCCCTAATACAACAGTGCAGCTGAATTAGATGTAGATGCATGCCTCAAGTCAAACCATTCTTATTTACTTGACTGCTTCTAAAAAAACGTATCCATGTCATCAAGGAGGAAGTTATTCAAACTTATTGTTACCATAGTACAATGATAGTATCAGATACCATGATAATTTTAATGTATACCACGACAGTGAAGCGCAATGTATTTCTAATTATACTAAGGTTTTACCACGGTATTATTATGGTGCTACAAGAGAACATTGATTACTATTGTAGAGGCAATTCCAATCGAAACATTTTCGGGCATTACAGACGAGATCAGAGACAAATGTACGATTCAAAACATTTTGTTCATTATATGTGCATTGCAAACAATTTTTTCCTTTTTGAACATAAGGGCCACGTTTGGGGATCGCCTATGATCCCCTAAAATGCTGTCTAGGTAGGCATTTCCTTATGTTTTGAGACACCATAAAAGATGCACATTCAAACCTTATTGCTTTATAACCCCGTGCATTATAAAACAGGTGCACCCCTGCAAATCGAAAAACATTGACCGATATTTAAGGATCATATTACCTCTGATCTGTTGGATAAAGAGAGGAGCAGCTTTCTAAAGCGATGGCGAGATGGCCTGCAGTAATTCCGTACACAATGTTCTCATCCAAAGGCCACTGATTTAGTTCTGCATGGATAAATCTGGAGTGCTGCAAAACCTTATCCACAGCGGCCGCCAGGACTATAGTACTGGACTAATATTCACTAGGAAAATCACTGGTTTAATTGCCATTCAAAGGCAGTATCGTTTCCTTTCCTGCAACGAGCTGTGATACGACTCTGCGCCTGCAACCAACAACAATGCGGATGGTTCACTACGAATAGACGTCCCACCCGCAACGCACTACGTCATGACGTACTATAGGGCACAGGCTAGTCAACATTACTTCATTGTTATGAACATTATATTTCATAAAGGAAAATGTACTTCTTTCATTTGGTTCTGTTTCCAGACAACTTTTTAAAATTATTTTTTATCTATAACATTTTCTTTCTAAATCCCCAAAGAAAGAAAGCGCAAGGAAGGTTGATCATAAAACATGTGACTTAGTTTTATTCATTTGAGTTTATACTACTGTTTTGTATTTGAACTATTTGTTTTCTTAATTTATAATATAACAAGGATTATTGTTTGTAATGTTATGCATTTTTAATTGTTTCAACAAAAAATCCCAACATATTTATACATGCATTTTTATCACTTAATTGCAAACAGGAAATATACATTAATAAAAAGCTGGTTAAGGACAATAGAGTATCTATCAGCAAAAAAAACAGAAAAATACCACGTTTTGACCACCGTCCTAAACATATTTAAATATCAAATGTTCTGGTGTTTTGCCCCACCCCTTCTGGTGCCTGGCTGCCCCTGAGAGAGACCCTCGGGTCAAGAAACCCCGTATGTTTGCTTTAGTGAGCAAGCTCTTCTCATTTTATAGTTTTCGTTCTGTGGTTTGATTGTCTATGCATGAGTTTGCAAAATGCAGAAGCAATTGCTTCGTAATTTTATTTACGTGATTATGACCTTTCATTTGCTATGGGATAGAATGACTGTAGTTTTGTTTTGTTAACCCCACCCACCGTATCGAAAGCCTCTATGACGCCATAGAACTCTGTTTCTTCCGTCTGACGCCGTGTGGCGCTACTACAGCGCACTGTTTACGGCACGGAGACAAAGCAACCAAGTTAATTACAACACTGGATCAACCATACGCTTTACTTAACCATTTCACAGCCGAAACTCACTTAAGTAAACCTCAGGACACAAAGGTAAGCGATACTTATGTCTTTAATCGAGTGTTTTAAATTGTCTCAGAAAGACGCATGCATGATTTTGGTTTAGATCCAGTGACCCAGGTAGTTCGACGAGCTTCTCTGTTTTGTGCGACCAGGATCCGGTTCTGCCTCATCAGGTTATGTCCTGTGTGGCCTAACGTAGCCACACCAGTGAGTTGTCACTAAGTCAAATATCATTATTATACGTCTGTAAATGATTCAGTGTAAGGCATTTTAAATCCCCAAGCAGTCGTTTTTACAAGTTAAATGTTAAGTAATTACAAACTAATAAATAGAGTCGCTTAAATCGTTATGGCAGGAGAGAAGTGTTTTCCTGTTGTTTTGTCTGCGAGCTAATGCACTAGCCGCTAGCATGTGTTGCTAGAGCTAGCGCATACATCTCGTCAGGTCGCGAGAGCGTGTGCTGATGAGTAGTAGCTCAAGCAGCACTGTAACTTCCTCACTGGAAACGACTGGCAAACTACACATTTCTTTTTTTTTTTAAACTACATGTACATATAATAATATACAGTCATTGTTACAGTAGGTTGCCCAAATGTACATTTTGGGTTATTCGTTTTATTTATGCCTTAATATCGTGACAACTGACAGAAAATGTAAACGTTATTTATTAGATTCTTTACACTAATTCGAATAGTAGTAGTTTATATAGAAAAAAAATTGGGTTCCTCTTAATCAAGGATTACATGCTCTTTAATCAATGAACACCGTTGCAATTCAAGAAATTAGGTACGTGTGAGTCAGTGGCGTGCAGTGGTGTTCTGAAATGAGGAGGCACATTTTTTTTTTTTTTTTTTTAATTTTTTATGATTCAAATGTAAATTCATTTGCATTACTCTTAACGTTGAAACATCTTCCTTGTTAAATGAACATTACATTACATCAAAAAAGAAACCAAATACAATTCTATTTTGTAATTTTACATTAACAATGTATTGCAATGTTCTATTTATCAAAACCAAGTCAATCTCATCAAGTTAGTGTTTTAAGCATTTCTACATTCATTCCAAAATAATATCTAAAGGCTGTAACAATTTAAACAATATATTTTATTTGTGTACTTTTTAATAGTCAACTTAGGCTATTTTGGATCATCAGTCATGCTCCGTAAACACCGTCTGTCATAGACACAAAGATGTATTTTTAATTTCACCAAGCTGATTGCACTAAAAAACCCCGCAGTCATCATTTGTTCATTCAAACTGACATGCGGAACGTGCACGTAAACAAGAGGCGGGATTTATCACACAAACCAATCATATCCAATCATAACCAATTACATCCAATCATAGCGCGATGGAGACATTGCCTCCTCTCACGTGACTTTCCCCCATTCATTCTCAATTACCCCCCACAAAACTCACCGCACGCTATAGGGGGTCTAATGGTTTTCTATGAGTGGAAAGGGAGGCATGTCTCCTGCTGTAACTTTACCTGCAGGTGTCGCTGTTGGGCAGTGTTCCTGTGACGAGTGACTTGCACTCTTTTTAATGTCATAATTTGTAATATTTGTGTTGTTTTATATGTAATGGATTAATTTCTCATCCTATTTTTATTTTATTTATTTTTTTATTTTTTTTATTTTTTTTGAGGAGGCACTGCCTCCCTTGCCTCCTCGGAGGAAACGCCCCTGGTGTGAATATCACAGAATAGCTTTCTCGGACCTCTGTGTAGTGCACAACTCATTACTGCTGAGGTAAAGTAATTTCCCTTGCGGTGATTTTGAGTTGCTCAATATCGCGATATGCGATATTATTGCCATTTTAAAAATATATACAGTATATATTTTTTGGCTATCCACCTTATTCTTGACTAGCCTACTGCGTTTCGAATTATGGGTTGCACTTCCGGTTTGGGGAACTTCCATTTAAAAAGACTGAAACGAATCGTTTCAAATCATAAGGTTGCCCTGCAAATAAAACTTATCTGTCAGTTTGACTGAATGAGCTGTCAATTTTTCTGTCATGTTTTATTTTCAGACATCATGAGAATAACTTAAGGCTTGGTATTTTAACGTAACGCTATAACAAGAATATCTATTGCAAGAGCTCTTTTCAGTCGCTGCTTTCTATCCTCGTGATTATTTTCTTTTGTCCCTTTGCATACCGCTGTAATAGTATGAAAAAGGACAACATATACTGCACATTTGTGGTCTGGTCTCCCGATATAATTTACGATATATCCCATTAATAATTCACTGGAATGAACGAAGAGTCTCTCGTTTTTCTCCTCAAAGCCTTACGTCTCTTTCCAGGTGTGTTTTCACAGGTAAATACAATTTATTATCTGTAAAAATTATGGAAATCACTTTGAAATAGTATCACGCAATGCTGAAATTCATGAACAATTTTTATTAAGGCAACGTATATCACATAATACAGATATATATCACTATAGTTATATTTAACCCGCCCGTTATTGCTGTGGAAAGAATTGCGCTTTTTCGTGGCCTGTTGAAAGTACCTTGATGATGCTTTTACACTTTTAAATGTCCTTTTAATGTTCATTGGTCGAAGGGTGAGTAGAATAATGTCATCTCGTTGTATCCAAACATATTTTTGCGTTCATTGAGCAAGCCTTTCACTGACTGTTTACAGCTTAACGGAAGTTACACCCATAATTCACGCAAAGTGTCATGGGACATAGGAATGAGGTGGATATAAATAAATGTTACAATGTAGTCAGCAACCACGAAGATTATTATAAAACAAAACAGGTTTTATTAATAACCCAAACAATCTGAATGAACATGCAAGAGAAAAACGCAAACCACACGATGCTTAAACGAGAACTGACCAAGAACATCTGAAACACAGGGCTAAATAAACAGGGGTAGAACAAAGGAAAATAAACTATGTGAAACTAATGCGTAACTATGTAACTATAGAAACAAACAAGGACATAATCATTAACCAGTGAAACCAGTGGGGAAACAGGAGCTAAAGGAAACAGAACAGAATGTCAAAATAAGGGTCCACATAACATAACATAAACCTGATAATGCGCTCGTTGGGGCCCCGATCAGACAGAACGCGTTTTTCAGGTCTGAAAACATGAGGCACACCGCACTGCCTTTTTTGGTTGATTTTAAAAAAAAAAGAGCAGTGCGCTACATTTTTTTTTTATGTTGCTAGGCAACCACTGAATCAGCTGTCCTGTCAGTGTAGTGCGAAAGTTCTTTGGTTTGCTGTTAAACTGTCAAGCGCCGAGTAACCCGCGACAGCCACAAGAAGTTTCTCATCCATCATTCTAAATACCCTAATTATTGTTAATATGTAATACATTATTTCCAGGAGCTCATTGCTTCTACCTTCAATTAAACTGCTAACAGTGATTGTAAATTAAATTGCCTAAATTATTACATTATTAGCTAACTACATTCTCTAAATTGTAACGTTGACATGCATTCTCTGTAAAGCTGCTTTGAAACGATATGTATCGTAAAAAACGCAATACAAATAAATGTGAATTGAATAGAATTGAATCATTGCAGTGTCCAAGCAACTGTAAACTTTCGTCAGCACAACTGAAGACCCATCTCTCCATTCATTCGATTGGACAATGGAAAAAAAAAATGCGAATGACGTCAGGTGCTTTTCTGTTGCTTTTTTTTTTTTATTTCAACTTAAGGCACTCAGAGCACTCCTGCAAAAACGCGAGGTGCAGCAGGCGGCTAAAACGTGAGGCGCCTGGGGCACATAAACAGCGCGCAAAACGCTCACTGCCAATAAAAAACAATTTAAAAAAGGCACCTCTCACTGCAAAAAACAAGTTCTGTCTGATCGGGGCCTAAGAGTGCTGATATTTCCCAATAGTATCCAGCATGAGCACTGCTGGATATGAGTGAGTCATTAAACCATTCATTCAGCTAATACATTTAAAAACACTGATTCATTCATTAATGAATCAAGGTGTTGAAATTATTTTAACTTTGAGCACAGGCTCAAACAACCAGCAATGCATACCCTTAAACGTTGAAAAGATGCTGCAATAAAGCCCGTTTTCTTCTTGAGACATGGCAAACATATATTTTCACGAATATGACTTGACCTGAAGAAGGACAGACGCAGGTAATCACACAACCTCAGTCGATCTTTCTGGGTGTTTTCACACTTGGTCCTTTTCAGGGGTCTGTGTGTGGTTCGCATGATTTTTGGCCCATATGTGAATGCTTCAAACGATCTCGGACCACTTTAAAGCGAACCGAATGGAGACAGTCTCAGGAAGTGGTCGGGGTATGGTTCATGTTCAGCTAATGTTACAGTTCACTTTCAGCTAATGGTACGGTTCGCTAAAAATGTCCATTGTGAACACAAATCAGTCTGGGCCCGCTTCATTTTTCCATTCGCAAATTCCAATGTAGTTTGGTCATCAGATGCCTCCGTACAAATCGGCTTTTCATTATGGCTGCTTCTTCTGGCAGATCTCTGCAAATTATTCATCACAACGTACACTTGTTTATTGTAATTTCATCCGCTTCCAAACTGCGAGACGCATGCCTTGCCAGTTTAAAATGGTTTTACGAGCAGGGGTGGAAACGGGGGGGTAACACGGGGGGGTGGCGTTCTAGTTCAAATTTGTTGTTTTTTTTTGTTTGTTTTTTAGGGAAATGAAGGGATTTCTGTATTTTATTCTCTCAATAGCCTACGAAAACAATACGAATTCAGCATAAAAACATAACGCAATAAAACAGCGTGATTAATCATTAAAAGATCGAGATCTGGATTCAAACACCCATGCGATCTTACTCAGTGCTCGAAGTGGGCCGGTATGCACCGCCACTTCTATATTTTATTCTGTAGCGTACTCTTGCTTTTTCTTGCGTACCAGAACTTCTCACATGTTGCCGGTACTCTAACCCCCACACCGAAACACAGAATCAGGCTATTAACTAATGGTATACATCGGGCGTTCGGAGCTTTTGTAAGCATTAGTGGCGCGCATTCACCAGCATGCTCCAGAGGTGTGATAAGATTTGCATGAGCCATTCCAATGATAAAATGTGAAACCCATTTGAATTCTATTTAGAATGTAGTAAGATGGAGGAAGTCAAACAAGATCTAAAAACAGCCACTAAAAAGACTTAACCTCCTAGAATTTATCATGTTCTAATATATTTATTGTGGTACATTTTAACTAACTTTTAACTAACTAACTAAGAATTTATAATATATAATCTGTTAAAGGAATAGATTTAAAAAAGAAAGAAAAAAGTTAACATCGCCCTAAGCATGCAATGAGGAGCCATCAATGGTCTACCTGTAATTATATCCTTATTGTAATAAATGCTATGGTTAAACAATTACAAGAACTACTTTTTTCATTGGCCAAATACAAGTTAGAATCAAGATCTTAAAAGTATGGACCTTCTTGAATTATTGATTAAACATTGGTTTTGCTCATGTGTAAAATGTGTTCTGCTAATATGACAGGTATGCCCATTAGGAAAAACCTGGCTGTATTCCAAGAAATGATAGGAAATTAACATGTTCAGTATAAGAACATTTTAAGTAAAGATAGTTTAACTTCCCATGGCACTTTGTAAACAAGTGATTGTTAACTATAGGCTGTTTATTGCAGTTGTGTTATCAACCAACTTTGCAGGTGTGGACCATTTTGCAAAAATAAAGCAACAAACAAATAAATAAACCTCAGGAGGGAGCAAACCCAAACTACGCCCTTGCAACAGAGGGAGACAACCAGTCTCCCCATCCCAAATGGAAGCAAACAAAATAGAGTAAATCACCTTTTGAAAGTATCTTGATTAGGGCTGTGCAATTAATCGTATTTTCGATTTCAATTTCGATTTTGGCTTCCAACGATTATGAAAACAAGATAATTGAGATAAAACGATTACTGAACCGCTGCTGCATTCCATTCAGCACACCTTCCTTTCCTTCACAGTGGTGCATTTTTATTCCTCCCTAACCCAAACTTAACATCCAAATCAGAAGGTTGTAAAATGCAGTCTTCTGTTGCTAAACTTCAGGACGTGCTTTATATTAAACATAAACCGTGCTATTAAAAAGCGCATTAAGCTGCGAAACGGACGCTGTTTCCTGGGCGGCCACCTGTGCGTGCTCCGAGGCAGTGCAGAACGCGCATAAGCAAAGGGCTTCAGATACACGCCTAAACAGTCAAATAGCCAACACAAATATATCGAAATGCCGTTTTGGTAAGTATCCTCGTAAATGCAGTCGGTTATGTCTTAAGTGTACACTGAGAAAGTGCGCGTTGCTGCCTTCACGTGCTTTTGGAAATTTGATAATTACCACCTCTGAAGTCGTGATTACGAGCTCATCGCATTCATGTTGCGAAATGAAAGGGTGTTCATGTGCAATTTTTACCTAGGAAACTCGTATTTACCATAATTCCGAGACCTCATTAAAGCAGCATAACAGTAGGCCTATGTTGGGTCCGTGCAGCTCTTAAAGGGACAGCAGCCAACATTAATGATTGCTAAAGTCATTGTTAATCTAACAAGAAAAGACAAAGATAAAATCACTCACGGTTCTTGAATGAATAACTTTTTTAGTTTTAAATAAGAATTAGTCTATATTTAATGTATACAGCAGTTATTTTACATTTGATTACTTTATTCAATTTCTGTTGGGTATTACTTATCTAAATACCACTGAAAAAATTAAAGCTCTGTTCATTTCATTTGTATTTTTGTTCTGTTGTATTTTTTGTCTGCTTTGTTTGCAGTTAGTTTCTTTGTTCTTTTTTAATTGTTGACTGTTTATTGTCTACTGTAGCTGTTTTGGGGACTTTTTACTTACATTAATTAACCTAGTATTAGTTTTTGCTGAAGTATTGATAATTGTGAAATTTCACTGACATTTAAAATTACTCATATCATGAAATAAGACTTTGATCAGATCACCCACCAATAATCGTGTTAAATAATCGTGATTTCAATATTGACCAAAATAATCGTGATTATGATTTTTGCCATAATTGAGCAGCCCTAATCTTGATGCTTCAAATAAAGATTGCATCAATTACATTGTTACACCAGTAGGTGGCGACAAGTGACTGTTAAAAATGTATTTGTCATTAAAAAGATTTGTTCAAAAACGTTGATTCATCTAGTAATGAAACAAGTGACATCTTTAGAATTGAGTCATTGAATCATTTATTCAAACTGATTTTTATTTATTTATTTTTTTTTAGAAATAATAATTCATTCAAATTAATTGTTTTTGTAAAGAGACTGCAGCAACTAACATTATGTCAGAACCTTTTTAGTTTTTTAGTTGTCTATTCAGAATAATGGGAGAATTGTGAACACTATTTAAAAAAAAAATGTGATTCTCAATTTCCAGAATCTTGCAGCTCATTGAGTAAAAACAGCTTCATAACCTCATCTGATGAAACGGGTTGTGGGAGGGAGAACAACTCATTATAGGCTACTCTTAAAAACCCTGGTAGACCTTCGGGCAGGCAGAATTTAACTAGCCCTAATAAAAGACCTTTTTTTTTTATGTAGATAATTGGACAGGAGTCGAAATATCAATCAAATACAAATGTGCATTTGGTTCTAACTGCACAGAAATTTCTATGAATTTCTATTCTGACCTGTCTTTTTTTGGCTAAGTAGAACTGAAATACTGGTGTAAATCCATGGGCCTCTTAACATTTTCACACACAAGTATCATCGAATTTCACAATTTTCTCCACTGCGCATACAGTCTCTATCACTTACAACAAAAAATTAAGTAAGAGCGAGACACTTTTACAGGTGGTGGCAGAACCAACTGCTTTTAAATGAACATTTATTTAAAGTGAAAGTTTTTCTTTGGCAAAATTACATTTCCTTAATAGTCTAAACACAATCTTAAATTGTCACTGTTCCCGTCATTGCAATTTCCTAAACACACACAAGACACTAAATATGTTGAACCCAAGCTAAGGCTGGTATAGGCTTTATTAGTTTACCATCTCATACACACAGTGCTTCACAGAGTTGCACAGCCGTTACCGTCCTTTTTCAGGGACAGTGTGAACGTAAAGAGAACTGGGTCCTTTTTCACTTGGTTCACCTCATGGTCCACTTAAAGGTGTCTGAGTTCAGTTCTTTTAAAGGGGACCTACAATGCCCCTTTTACAAGATGTAATATAAGTCTCTGGTATCCCCAGAATTTGTCTGAAGTTTCAGCTCAAAATATCCCACAGATCATTTATTAACTTGTCAAATTTGCCCCTATTTGGGTGTGAGCAAAAACATGCAGTTTTTGTGTATGTCCCTTTAACCCTCAGGGGTCTGAGGGTTTTTGGGGCCCTGGAGAAGTTTTGACATGCCCTGATATTTGTGCTTTTTTCAGTTGCTTAACATATTAATGGCAAAAGTATTCAGCACGAACTAGGCTACCATAATATGCGAGCATATGTATGTACATGTTTGTATTTTTGAGAGAATAACGTTTATGCATGGTTATTGAAAAAACAAATTTAAGTCACTGAAATAAGGCCACAAAACACATACTGAATATGTGTCCACAAGACTTCTGTGTACTGAATGTAGAAGCCTAGAATTTTTGCTTCAAAATGATGTGAAAATCATCCTGCCTACTCATTCACATTAAACAACACTGTAAAAAAATCTGTTAAATTTACAGTAAAAAAGGGCAGCTGTGGTTGCAATAAATTTAAGTTTTACAGATTTAACTTAAATTGACAGTAAAATACTGTATTTCATTAACTGATATAATGTTAATTTACCACACTATTGAAGAACTAATATCTGTTTTGTACCTTTATAATACACACTGACAACCATCAAACACAATGGTGATGAGTCACATGATGAATCAAAGTTTATCACAAGCAGCTTTTTCACCAGCTGAGAAGGTTAATACTAATATATATAGAAGGCGCACGTGTCATTCACACAAACACTAAACACCATCATGGTAACACACATGAAATTAAAAAATGCAATAAACATTAATTTAACATGTAACATAAAACTCTAATTTACATAACTGATTAGAAAAAAATATTTTAAAAAAACTAAGAAGAAACAGTTATTTCAACGAAAATACAATTCAAGTACTTGTTCTTTTTCACTTCCAAAAAACTGTAAATTTAACGGCATTTTACTGTAAAGTTACATTAAATTAGATCTATTACAGTTATTCCTCATATACAGTATGGAAACTTTGTTACCCAGTTAAGTTTTTCACCGTAGCATTTTTACAGTCTTTTACTGTTAAAATCACGACCATTTTTTTTACAATGAAAATATTGATTTAAATTTTGTGAGACATGTTTTGTTTATAAAGGCAGTACGCATGGAGGCATGAATAATCCTGAATAATGCTGTGATTCACACCTGAGGAGACAATGACCTGCATAATGAGCCTTTTTAATCAGATATGTGAGAGGAGACCAAGAACGAGGACAAAGTAGTTTATTTTGTAGTTTATTTAGAATATAGTTAACTATATAAATGAGAGTCAGACACATTTTGAGTACACAGTTATATCTGGAAATAAATTAGGGCTGCACTATTATGACAAAAATCATACACCGCATTCCAAATTATTATGCAAGTGACATATCAGTAAGATTTCAGTACAATAAACATTCAGATTTCAGTTTTTCTAAGAAAACGTTTGTTTGTTTATTTATCCATGTCTTTTTAGATAACTGGTATCAATCTCAGACAAAATAATTTGCCAGGTCTATGGAAACCCTACTTAGAGGTTGTTCCACATTATTAAGCAATTCACAGTTCTCATGCAATATGGGGAGGAAGAAAGATCTTTCTGAAGATGAAAAGCATGAAATGGTCCAATGTTGTGCAAAAGGCATGAAAACAACTAATATTGTTTGAAAACTGAATGGAGATTATCAAATTATCATAAAATTTGTGAGTGATTTAGAGCACAGCAGAACTCAGTCAGATAAAGGCTTATTAATGAAAGTTCCTGTCAAAAAAATTAATTGTATTAAAAGGGCAGCTATAAAAAAAAGCCAGCGTTGAGCAGCAAACAGGTATTTGAAGCTGCTGGGGTCTCTGGAGTCTAAAGAAGTTCTCCATGCAGGCTGGCAGTTGTGCGTAAAGATGCATTTTAGCCACCACAAACCAAACCTCACAAAGAGAAACATTTACAGTGGGTGTAGAAATACATTTTCAAACAGTTTTATTGCTGTTTTTTGCAGCATGGGATAGTGCATAGTGCATTGTATTTCAGAAGTCAAGTCACCTTTATTTATATAGCGCTTTTTACAATGCAGATTGTCAAAGCAGCTTTACAGTAAAAACTGGTATATAATTTTGGCTGCACAGCAGCTCTTAAAGAAAATGGTGTCAATGTAGGCAGATGCAAAGCACTGTTGCTTTGCATCTGCCTACATTGTATGAAATGTCAAGTGTCCCCAACTAAGCAAGCCAAAGGTGACAGCGGCAAGGAACCCAAACTCTTAACAGGTGACATCAGGTGGCAAACAGGTGGCAAATAGGTGTTAAAATGGAGAAAAAAACCTTGGGAGAAACCAGGCTTAGGTCGGGGGGCCAGTTCTCCTCTGGCAAACAGTCTTTTGTTACAATTCAGGTAGCTATCATAAGCCCGATAGGATCTCAACATTCAAAGTATATTTATTCCAGTTCAATCCAGTTGAGGATCGTATTCATCACGTCGGTATGGACGGTTTGTTGAGGAACTATCTATATAGAAGGCACTATCCTCCTTTTTATATACCATAGTTGAAACTGGCCAGTTATGAAGTCTATTTTTGCTGCGCTGCTGACGCTCAATTAAAGGGAAAGCACACTTTTGATGGACAAAATAAATATAATTTCACACAAAAAGTGCTCAAAATGCACAGAATAAGCATGTCTAATGTGTTTTAACAAGAATTTGAGTGTGACAGAAAAGAAAATTAAGAATCAAAAATATTTATTGAAGATTTACCCATTTGAAACTTGTTTTTAATTATTCAGTTTTGGTTAAAGTATGGTGTATTATAAAAAACTAAAGTAAACTAGCCAGAAAATATGAGATATAAACAATCTTTTAGTTATTACACAGACAGATATATAGGCTGCAGCATACCCAAATCAAACCCAAGTTTGCTGACTTTTTTAGCCGAGTTTGCTGTCCTGTAAACATGTGCAAGCAGCAGATGATGTAAAACACTTACCTCACTTAAAAGCTTACCTCATTCGTGTGCAGCAATGGATGACACGAGGCTTTTATTTTTATTATTTTTTTTAAGTTTATATGTGAATGTTGTACATCTCCCCATATTAACAAACTTTCAAGACTATCAAGTTTATAAATGACCAACTTATAAAAACAAATTTATAGCTGTCTTTGTAAAGAAATGCTCACTTTATATGTAGCTTTGAGCCGCTGCTGCGATGCTGTACAAACACTTCCAGTGTGAATACTCCAGCGTCTCTGCAGCTGCAGTGACGATGTAGTTACACTCACAGGCTGCTCACGCGCCGCTCAAGCTTGCAGTGTGAAATGGGCATAACGTTCCCCTGGGGCCTGAAGTGACGTAAACTGCGATTGTTGTTGTTACTTTTATTTTTATTTAGCTTAACAGAAATATATAATCATGTTTCGATTGGTCTGCTCAAATTCACCCTGGATTTTCTCCTTAGCGTACAGTTCAGAGGTCCATCTATCACTGTTTTCCATGTTTGTAGAGTTAGTTTGTGGAGTAAATATATAGTCTGTGTACACAGCTTTTTAAAAATGGCGGGTGCTGGTGTTTCACGTGCGTTCTACTTATCAAGCGTACGCCTAACGTCACTGGTAGCTGCATTTATGCTGGTTTAGACCTTTTACATTCTGAAGTAGTCGTGATTCGCCTCTCACAATGTGACATGCTCATACCACACCTCTTAAACGCAGAATAATGTAAGTGGATGTTTTTCCTTGTAATCGCGCCTTTGAACAATTACAAAATCATGGCAATCGTAATCGCGATTAGAAATTCAGTTTAATTGTGCAGCCCTAAAATAAATCCTGTTCAAAGATATGTGAACATCACATACCTGGCATTTCCAAGGTGTCTGGTGTTTCTATCCACTGGAGGGAAGAAAAAAAAAAAAACTTTCCTGCTTCCAGTCAGTGATCTCAGTATCATATGCATGCAGTCCAATGTGGGCCAATATCTGTTCACTATGATTCTCAAATCTGTGAGATAAAAGAAAAAAACCTTCTGTGACCACACTGATAACAGGATCATATCAGCTATTGTATTAACGTTAATATAATGTCCACTTTTAACAGAAAACATAATTTTTGTGATCTCATGCATGCACGTATTGCACATCATGTAAAGAGAATTTTGTATAGGCCCATTATATTTTAAATTACAGTACCGGTCAAAAGATTGGACACATTACTATTTTGAATGTTTTTGAAAGAAGTCTCATGCTCATCAAGCCTGCATTTATTTGATCAAAAATACAGAAAAAAACAGCAATACTGTGAAATATTATTAATGTTCAATACAGGCCAAAGAAATCGTCTAAACCAGTGGTTCCCAAACCTGTCCTGGAGGACCCCCAGCTCTGCACATTTTGTATGTCTCCCTCATATATCACACCTGATTCAACTCGTGTGCTCATTAGTAGAGACAGCAAGACCTGAAATGGGCGTTTCAGAAATAATGAGACATAAAATGTGCAGGGCTGGAGGTCCTCCAGTACAGGTTTGAGAACCACTGGTCTAAACATTCATATTACCTCTATGACATTTTATGTACTATATTTGTTATATTATAGAGCCTAAAGGCTGATTTATACTTCTGTGTCGAGTGTACGCCGTAGCTACAGCGTAGGCTGTTTGTACCATGTGTAGCCTACGATGTAGCCTGACGTGCACCTCTTCAAAAATGTAACAACGCGTCAATTCTACGCGGACCGCAAGCGCTGTGATTGGTCTGCTAGAACCCCTCCCTCAGGTCAAAAAACTGGCGCGGAGCACTCGGAGAAGAGCGAGCGTTTTCAACTTCCATAGGAATGAAAGACGCTGTTTCAGGGGACACATGCAGTCATGCTGCAACAAAAGTCGTTACCTATTTGCCATTTCTATTTGTAAGCTTCTCTGACAACGTACATGACAAGCTGCTTCTTCTTCGGTTTTTGAAAACAGACACATAGCCTACGACACAGAGGCTCCGGCGTAGGTCCGACACAGAAGTATAAATCAGCCTTAAATGTTACTGTGCTGTTTAATACATTGCCAACACATTTTCAGTATTTATTACTTATTTTAGTCAATTTCACTCATCTCAGTATAGCAATATAGTTTGGGAATAGCCAATATGGCATGTTTACTGATGTGTCTGCCCTGTTCATTCACACAGAGACACACAAAACTTGCAGGATTCATATTTTAAACAGTCTTTTTGCGGTTTAATATTCTCAGACACTATATCGCGATTATAATGAAGAACTTAAGAATAAAAAAATAAAAAAAACTTACCATTCACAATCATCGGCTTGATCAAGTTGATCCTCGAAATCAAATTGAAAGTCATGCTCTTTCTCTGAGGTAAATTATTCCAGAATTATTCCTCACTGCATCTCAAAACGATTTACATGAATCTGTCTAAGCTTGATGGCACTTTTTCGAGCTGATGTGGGCGTTCACTCTGTTGCATGTATCGCCTTATAATTTGCCTTTGAATGAACAATCACATTTAAAAATAAACACTTTTCAGCATACCATACAAATAACCTGTAGCCCATCTGAATTAGGCTATTCATCTCATAGTGAAAACCATGTAGCCTATCTAAATTTAATCAACAGTAGAATTGAAATCTTATTGTAGTTTTGAAATCTGGGCACCATCTTACAATTTATAATCACGTACAGGGGAGGTTCGGTCCCATCAACGAGGCACGCAAACATGGCAGTCACGCGGCTCTTAGACTAAGAGCTTTTCTTTGCCTGTTAGCATTTTTAAGACTGTCTTTTTGCGCTCGTGATTTTCTAACATTACACTTTGACACCGTGTTTCCTTGCATACTTGTTTTACATGTATTTGGCACCACCTATTGTTGCGGGTGTATTATTGACGTAAAAGTCTACCCTGAATATAAGACAAACCCTTTTTTTCAGATGTATTCCTAAGAAAAAAAACATTGTTATATTCGAAACAATACGGTATTTGCACACTGTCTGACATGCGCAGCTTTCTCACACGTCGCGCGCGAGTTCTTTCACGTCCTCTTGCACTTGAATGCTTAAATTTGCAAGGTGTGAAAACGCATCCAATTGATTAACTTTTGTGACCATGCAACACTGGCCTAATTGGGACAGTGACAGTTCCTTCAGCTGTCTGAAATATCTTTCACGCTGAAAGGTGCATGTGTATCCGCCACGTTAAGCAATAAGCACTGAATGAATGACAAGGCTCCCCGCTGTAAGATTGTGCAAGGTAAATAAGAGGCTGGCATCTAGTGGAGAAGACTAGTAATAAGATTAACATCATTCAGACATTATGTTCAGTGTTTGCAGAAATAAATGCGTAAAGATTGATTCTTGGCTTAAAGCTTACACTGTTCTTCTCCCTGTTCTCCCTTCTCCTTCACTTTCATGTCTTTTGAGAGAAATGTATGAATTTACTTGTTGTAAATCCGACAGGCTCTGACTGCATGGTAACGCGTATAACCCCTAAACTTAGCGATCACCTATGATCATTATAAACTTATTTCAAAACACAAAATACATTTACTTGCATATATTTGAGAATCTGAATATCAGATATTTTACAAACTAGTTTACAAGTTTATGAATATTTTGAGAACTGACATGTCAGTCATACAGCCATAGCATACAGTGACATGACTACGAAGTGTCACGTGGCGCGTGATATGTCGCCATAGAAATAGGAATGTAATACTTTCTGAAGTAATGGTCACATTAAAAACATTCTTCTATAATTTCTTCATTCTATAATTTATCAATGTATGCTAAAAAGAACATAAAATAATATAGGCCTACAAGAAAACAATTTTATCCATCCTGTCTTTTAAATCCTTTCACTGATGGTTTCTTATTTTTATTTAATATTTGTATATATTATATTTGTTATATTTTCATTAAATATTATTATTATTATTATTATTATTATTATTATTATTGTTATATTTTATTTTCCCCTTGATGTCATGTACCTCTTTGCCCATTTAACATTCTGTATTGTCTAAGTACCAAAAATGATAATTGCAAATACTGTAAATGCCCAACAAACATGCCAATAAAGCTTTGACTCTATGGCTATTTCTGTCGACCTGTCAGTAGGTGACGATAAATGAGTGTCTGCTGTACATGTTATTAGCAAAGTTGTTGACAACTGATTCATTAAAAACACAGAATCATTTACAGTGAAACAGTGGAAATAGTCATAGAGTTGTCTGGCATTTACAGTATTTACAAAACATATATGGCACTTTAAATATTAAAATAGATTGTGACATTAATTGGGTAAAAAGAAACATGAAATTATGGGGAAAATAAATGTATAAATTTACTTTAGTAATTAATACTGAGACTAATTTGGACAAAGAGCACTAATGACTTGTTTAAGTCTTAAAAGCTTGAAGTTGAGGACTTGCAACTAGACTTGGACTTGCCTGTCTTGACTCAGGACTTGACTCGAGACTTGCAAAGGCACAAGACTTACTAGTGACCGGCAAAACATTGACTAATCATTATCATACTCACAGGAATTAATACTATATGGCTCATTCATGTATGATTTATCATTTTGACTGATCCTAAATATTTATGCACTAATAGTAATGCTGGCCATGAATAGTATGTTTTGAACTATTCATTTTTTCTTTTTCTTTTTTGTAGCATGTTTTATCACACATGCAGTTGCGATAAGCTGAGTACTGTAACTGTATTTTTAGTTATCTTGGTTTACTGTATTTTTAGTTATCTTAATGTTTTTCTATCTCTTATCTAATTTTGCAGATTCTACAAATGAACACAAGTGATTTACACTATCCTAAATGGAGGTCAATATGTCTGTTGCATCTGGGCTCAGATATAACATGTTAAAGTAAACATCTGGATGGAAGAAAGAGCCACACCCATGACACTTGAACACTTAAAAAGCTGCTTTGAATAGAGAAAGTTTTCTTTCACTGCAGAAATTCTTTCTGCAATAATGGACGGAGAGGACAGCCTCTCACAAAAGACTGAGGATGCAAGCCACGAGCATAATGGCTCCAAAGATAACAAGAGAATAGAGGCCAAAGGAACCTGTTTAAAAATCGAAGGGAAAGATGGTTATGTGTTCAAATCATACAGAATTACTCCTCAAGAGATATTGGAAGCAGAACCCCATACCTCTCCCTCTGAGACACTGGCAAAAGATTCTTCTTTGGTGTCTTTGTCATTTGAGGGCGCAGAGGAAGATGGATCTTCTGAGGTCGATGGGCATTCAACAGAGGATTCAGCAGCAGAAATTTGTGAAAAGCATGACTCTCAAACATCTCCAGCTATTTCAAATAAGAGCCAGAATATTGAAATTAATAATTCAGAAATTGAAACAAGTGTATGTATCAAAGCAGAACCAAATGAAACGGGTGAAATCACTCAGGATGATGAAAAGTTATCATTTGATGGGGCCTTTGGCCCCTTTGCCACTAGAGGTTACGACGATGATTATGGTAACTTGTTCAGTGGGTACTCAAGTACTCTTTATGATGTTGCAATGGATGCTGTCACACAAAGCCTTCTATCATCCATAAGAAGTCCTCTTAACCCTAGAAAGAAATCTCCTGCTTGGAACCATTTTTTCATATCACCACGTGATAGTACCAAAGCAATCTGTATGTACTGTATGAAAGAGTTCAGCAGGGGTAAAAATGAGAAAGACCTCAGTACTAGTTGTTTAATGAGGCATGTGCGAAGGGCTCATCCCACTGTTCTTCTGCAAGATGGTGATTCATTAAATAATTTGTCCAATTCTTCATCTTTAATACCTCCCAATATATCACCAAACAATGGAGACTTGTCTGTAAGCATCAAGCAACCAACAGATAACCATACTCCACTGTCCTCCTTTCTAGCTGAGGCCACAGATATAGTGTCCAAAGACTCTTTACAAAAGGTCAAACCAAAAGCAGAAAAGAGTGTCAAAAGTGACTCTAGTGCGGTTCCTTCCCCACATTCCTTTAACAACCATAATGACGATGCCACAGACTTGTTGACTGATAGCCCTGGATCAGCCCCTAAAAGCTCAAGTTCTCGGCGGCGCTCAGCAGTTTGGAAACACTTTTATTTATCACCTGCTGACAGCTCAAAAGCAGTGTGTATTCACTGCATGAATGAGTTCAGTCGTGGCAAAAATGGGAAAGACTTGGGGACAAGCTGCCTTATTCGCCACATGTGGCGGGCCCATCGAGACATAGTCATTGAAGAAAACGGACAGGGCTCAAGCATTCCTCCTCCTTATACCACTCCACCAACATTGTTGTCGCGTACACAGGACTCCACAGAGGTCAAAAAGGATTTCCTCTGTATCTCACATCGCCCTGATACCATATCAGATGAAGTGCCCAATGATGACAGTGAGCACATGATTCTTGAAGATGAGGCAAACGATGCTACATATCAATCTGGACAAGAGTCCTCACTTGATGCATCCTTTAGACTAAAAGGGGAAAATACACCTCTGTCATCCTCTCCAGAGGAACAAACTGAGGGGCACAGTGCATCCCAAGATCAGAGTTCAGTTTTTCAACAAAACAAAAAAATAATGAAACGGGTGAAATCAGAAGTATGGCATCATTTCATTGTCTCTCCTGTTGACCAGCTCAAAGCTTTGTGTCGATATTGCCCCTGTGTCATAAGCCGTGGTAAACGAGGCGACTTTGGCACAAGCTGTTTAATGAGACATTTAATGCGACGGCATCCTGATGTTCTCAAAACCCAAAAAAGCACAAGTGACAAAGTTTCCTCACCTCAGTCACCTCATTCTACTCCTGCTGCAGAGGACGACATGACGACAAATGCGACGGACAGCCCTGCTGTTGAGAACAAACCCCATACCCTGCCTGTTTTCAGCAAAAAGACTTCAAAGCTATGGAATCACTTTTCTATTTCCTCTGCGGACCCAACAAAGGTGGTCTGTTTGCACTGTAGCCGCACAATTAGCAGGGGCAAAAAGACAACCAATTTAGGCACTAGTTGCTTATTTAGGCACATGCAGAGATTTCATGGACATGTGCTTGAAAATAATAGTCATATCTCAGGTGATGTGTCATCTGCTGAAATTCAAGTAAAGCAGGAGCTCATGGACATTTCTGCTTATGAGGAGAATGCAGAAAAGTTCAGTGAATGCCACCCAGCTGCCAAAAAAATTACCAAACTTATTGCAGAAATGCTTGCACTGGATCTTCAGCCATCAACTGTAGTGGAAAATCTTGGCCTGAACCGGTTACTGGAATACCTCCAACCACAGTATTCTCTACCTTCCTCATCCTACTTTACCAGCACTGCAATCCCAGAAATGTATGAGAGTGTGAAAGAAGTAGTTCTGACCCACCTAAAAGAGGCTGAAGGTGGAATTATCCATTTCACAACAAGTGTTTGGGTGAGCAGCCAAACTCAAGAGTACTTAATTCTTACAGCCCACTGGGTAACATTTGAGTCTCAAGTTCTGCCTCAGGGTCAAGATTTCCACTGCTCGGCCCTCCTTGGTGTCTCCTCAATTGACTGTGACTACAATATGCTGAACATACAAAAGCAGCTTGAATATCTTTGGGACACCTGGATTGGTTCCTCAGGCCTTAAAATTGGATTTACTGTAACAGATAATCAAACTATTGGAAGCATATTAGAGAGCAGTGACCACACCACCATGCAGTGTTTTGGTCATAACATAGATCTCATTGTTAACGAAGCCATTAAAAGTCAGAGGATGGTTCAGAACTTACTTAGTATTGCTCGAAAAATCTGTGAAAGGGTGCATCGTTCTGCTAAAGCAAAGGAGAAGTTGGCAGAGCTGCAAAAAGCTTATCAGTTACCTGAAAACCAGCTGGTTCAGGATGTTCCCTCTAAGTGGAAAACATCATACTTTATGCTTGAGCGATTAGTAGAGCAAAAGAAAGCCATTGATGAGATGTCAATAGAGTGTAATTTCAGGGAACTGATAAGCTGTGACCAGTGGGAAGTCATGCAGTCGGTCTGCAATGCTCTTAAGCCTTTTGAGGTAGCCTGCAGGGAGATGAGCAATCGCACTGCAACACTAGGTCAGGTCATTCCACTCATTCACATACTCAACCGAAAGATAGATATGCTTTTTGATGAGACAATGGGTATTGATAATATGCTCAAGTCTTTAAAGGAGGCAATGGTGACTAGAATGTCTCCTACACTTCATGACCCCAAGTACATATGGGCAACCATGTTGGACCCGAGGTATAAGACCTCCCTCTTTACTGAGGAAGAAGCAGAGCAGTGTAAGCATGACCTCATACAAGAGCTTGAGGTGTCTACATCTAACTCTGTGGAGACTAAGCCACCACTGTCAAACGGATGTAGTGAAATACCAGCTTCATCAAACAGCTTGGCCTCAAACAAAGAGAACCTCTGGGCTCTTATGGATGACATTAGACAAAAAATCAAGCAAGAGGAGAGACCAAAATCATTGGAGCTTGCTGTGCTTGAGTATTTGGAGGAAGACATTCTTGACCAGAGTTGTGATCCTCTGGATTATTGGAACCTGAAGAAGTTACTGTGGCCTGACCTTGCCAAAGTAGCTGTACGCTATGTGGGTTGTCCACCCAGCATTGTACCAGCAGACACACTTTTTAGCACATCAAGTGTCAACTGTGCTCTGAATCAGTCCCGACCATTGCTAGAAAATCTTGAAGGACTTCTATTTTTAAAGGTCAACCTTCCTTTGATATATTTTCAGTACTGATTACTATGTATTTATATTTGCAAGGCTGTTTCTTAAGACTCTGATGAACCTCAACCTAGGACCACTCGACTAACTTTTCTGAGAAGGCCTAATTGACCACAATTCATTTTATTGCGGTTCATATTCAATACGCAGAGCATCTGAATGATATTTAACTGAATAAAAGACTGCTTTGAGTACTACTGTTGAGTACACTTGATAACTGGAGTCTTATTCCTGGTGAAAAGTGTTTTCAGGGAGGGAGGGTTATCTAGTTATAGGGGTAGTTATTGTTTGTTGCTGTACTTTGATTCTTTTTATTTTATAAAATTTATCTTTGTCTTCTCTCTCCTTGTGCCTTATACAAACTACTTCAGGTCAACATGCTGTAAATATTAATTGATGTGCAAAGCAAGTCGTAGTCTTCTGATTTTAATGATTTTATAAAATTGAAACTACATGCTGAATACTGTTTTTATATAAATACATGGCCCAAAATAAATGCTGTGACTGAGAGATGTTTTAAATGTATTTTATTTAATTCTTTTATTGTGATTTTTGTGGCTCATGGTACTGTTAGAATTTTTTTTTTGTTTTGTTTTGTTTTTTAATATATATATTTTTTGCTGATGATTTTGTTTGTATTTGTTTAAAAAAAAAAAATGTACATAATGCTGTACTTTCAGGTTGAAATCTATTTGAAAATTTGTCTCAAGCACAAATCTTTTTTTTTTTATATATAAATCTAAAGGGTTAAATTATGGGACATCAAGGAAATGTACTGTACATTTTATAAATAATTTCCAAAATATAATTTGATAGAGGAAAAATTCAAACTGGAATTTTTTTTTTTTTTTTTTTTTTTTTTTTTTTTTGTGGTAATTTGTAAATAAAACGTTACATTTGAAACCATGTTGTTTTTAAATTTCTGGTTATGTGATTATTTTTTTCCCCCCTTGTAATTGTCACCAGATGCATATATTTTTCCAAATCTGGATGATCTATTCTAATTCAAACTGCAAACAAATTTGGGAATGTAATAAGAGTAGTTGTACTTTCAAAAAAAAAAAAAGTTTATTTTTTGACCTTTGTTGGAGAGGACAGTCTGAGTGGCAAATCTGTATGACTTTCATTTTTCTTGAAACATTAAAGAAAATATTTTTTTGTCTATTCAATTAAAGTAATTGGTCTCTAAAATGGTTTTGTTTCTAACATTCTTATTTTTTCAGCGGAAGAAAGTCATGCAGGTTAGGAATGACATGAGGACAAGTAAATGACAGAATTTTCATTTTTGGATGAACTATCCCTTTAAGCGTCTTTATGAGTTGCGTTATCGTTCATGCAAATGTGATAAGTGTGACAGATAAAAATGTGTGTATTGTGAAATTAAGCATCAGTAAAGAGTGTTAAACTGCACTGAATAAACTAATTTAAAAAAAAAAAAAAAAAAGACCAGCGACAGAATTCAGATAACCACTTCTGTAAACATTTATTGGTCTTAGCTAATGAAATATTTTATTCATTGTTTATTAGTCAATTTCACTCCAAACTTTCATTATCTAGATTCATTATTTAGTCTTTCTAGAAGCACAAGTTTGTTGTTTAGCTTGATTTTGAGAGGTGGGAAGTGGGACACCTCAAATGCAAGGCTTTGGTATCCTGGGATGAAGACCAAAGGTTTGTGAGAGTCTTTGAGCAGCAATATCTTGGTTGTATTCGCTTCCATTAACAGGTGTGAATATGTTTTCATAACTGGATCTTCAAGGGTCAAATCCTCTTTCTTGTCATAGCTAGGAAATGAAAGGGAAATACATTCAGACAAATCATTCATTGCACATAATTATCAAATTATCTTTGATAGTTTGATGGTCACGCACCTCCAGTTACTATTTAGCTCCAGAAAACGTGAGACTCCCGTTTGTGCAGCAAGTGCATCAATGTGTAATGACACATCTGTGTGGCAAGTATGCAACTTCATCAGACTGCTTGGATTGCAATAATAATTCAGTATTAAATGAGCAATCAAAATCAACTTACCTGCTGTTGCTGGCATTAACCTATGTAGTTCATACATTGCTTTCCCTCCTGGGTAGTTGTGATGGGAAACATACAGAGAAATACTTGTGTATACTCCATTTAACATCAGATGCCCTACCACAATTATGGAGCCAATCGTATACATCCATGACTTGTGGTAGTTCTTCAAACTGTATCAAAACAAAAAAAGTAAAAACATTTGTTAAAATTAAATACCGTAGAATTGAATATCAACAAAGATGTTTGCTCTTCCATACCAAAAGAAGAGGGTCTGCTAAAAACACATTTAGTACAGCAGAGCAGCTGTAATCTGCTGAATTGGCATGTTTAAATGTCTCAGATTTGGTCTTAATCACATGTTCAAGGAAAGGAAAAAAGATCATAACCAATGTACTAGTCGCTCTTCTCAGTGCCCA
Organism: Ctenopharyngodon idella; assembly: GCF_019924925.1. Taxonomy (NCBI): domain Eukaryota; kingdom Metazoa; phylum Chordata; class Actinopteri; order Cypriniformes; family Xenocyprididae; genus Ctenopharyngodon; species Ctenopharyngodon idella. The sequence goes on from NC_067223.1 coordinate 29,969,807, forward strand.
GCTCTTGAATTCTGTTCCTCTTTATCTCTACCAGAGCTCTGCTATTCCTGTAAAACTGGCTTTCAAGGCCATATTTTACTTTTCTTAATACATTTCTATCATTGGTATGCTAAGCAAGTAGCCACATGGTGGCGATATAAACAATATGAACAGTATATGAGCAATTCATTTGCAAGACCTAATATTATTCTGAAAGTCAAATCTGATACTAACTTGAATTTCAGCCCGATACATTGTGTAAGACTATTCTGACGTGCATGAAATGTCACTATATCAAGTTAAAACAAAGGGTTTTTTTTTCTAATTAGTTTAATTAGCAGTAATACATTAATGTAACAGGTTCTATATGACTATGATGGTAACCATATTTATTTATTCAACGTGCAAAGAAAGTAAAAAACATTTATGATGGATGGAAGCACTTTCTTCAGCTCATACTCGTGGGTCCTGTTCACTGTCATTATAAAGCTCGGATGCATCAGCATATCTATTAAAATATCTCCAAAAGTGTTTGAAAGAAGTCAGAAAGAAGAAAGTCATATACACCTATGATGGCTTGAGGGTGAGTAAAGCTCAGGCTAATTTTCATTTAAAAGTGAACTAATCCTTTAAGTTGATTTCATGCAAGAAAACTCATTACTACTATTAAATAGGGGTGTAACAGATCATAGTTACATAGACCATAAACTGATTTTGTACAAACACCACACCAAGGTTCGGGACGCATGTGATCCATGAATCATATTTAACTATCATAAAGTGAAAGAGTTTTCCTGCCAATGTTACTTTTTAAAGTAATAATTTCTTAAAATTCAAAGCAGAGTTGCAGTGAAAAGATACAAAATGATCTGTGAATGAGGCATGTTAAGCAGTTGACAACAACAGTCATCATGGCTAGCAAAGGAGCAGAAAAACTTGAAAAATGTTCTGCATCATTCAAGTCACATGTATTGGAGCATTTTGGGTTCCCTGTAGAATATAATGATGTAAGAATTTTACCATTTTAGCACAATCAAATATACTCAAGTATATCTTTAGTTAGACCTCAGCACTACTTCCGGATAACTAAAGTACAACATTAGTTGTTCCAATTTAGCAGACTTTAAATTTAGTACACCAAAAGTACATTTGCAGGGTATTAAGTACATAAATATGTACATGTATTTGTAGTACTATACCTAGCATAAATTAAATGTATTTCAAATACATTTTAGTATATTTATTTATTTTATTTTGAGTTCTGAAATTTGCAGTGCTTTTGCTGTAGAGTAACCTTATATGCGTAAATATCAAAAACATTTTGATTCTCCATTTCATGACCCCTTTAACAACTACTATCAAAATATGTTTAGCTTACATGAAGGAACAACCGCAGGCAGCAATCATGTTGAACACAGGGAAGGTGTAGATGATAAAACGGAGCTCCTTGTGGGGCAGAAGGGAGTACAGCAGAATGAAGCCTACAGTTACGCCGAGTGGTTTTCTTGTCCGTCTGTCCAATAGGCCAAGTGGAATAAAAAGTATTGTGCTGCCAAGTGCTCGAGGAAGAGCAGAGTAGAAGTACCACAGAAAAGGGAAAGTTTGAGGCACGGAAGGAGTCAAGGAAACATACAAAACTTTGACAGGAGACAGAATCATGCAGAAATTGTTTTTTTGTTTTTTGTTTTTGTGAAGGATTAGTTGGCCCAAAAAAGAAAATTCTGAGTAAATGTTGACAATCTCCATGTTGCAGTTTGCAAAAGGATATTCCCCAGTTGGAACTTTTATTCAAGACTGTGTTGTACCACAGTACCTGACCCTCAGGCCAGAGCAGCTTATTCCAGAAAACTGTGTCAACCATGACAGTGAGACCTACAAGAGAAAGCAAACACACTTCAGACTGTAAAGGCCTGTGTCCATGCTTTGCTGAGAAATAAAACATCAAAAGTCTAAATTTAGTGTATAAAAAAAGCTAAAAAGTAGACAGAAAAATATTGACAGAATTAAAAGCATTTAACTGACCCAAAGATAAAACACCAGCAGGTATGGCATGGTAAAGCAGCTGCAGAAAATGGAGTTTCCTGCTCAGGAGTGACATCAACAACATCAGGCCAAAGAAGAGACACAATTCAGAGCGGAACACAATAATGGCCAAAGCAGAAAGCCAAATGAAGGCACCGTGTCTCTGGGACAGCCAAGATGTGAACGCCAGCAGAGCTATTCAATAAAACACAATTTGGAGAAAATTTTGTAAGCTAAAAGTGCAGAATAATGCACACATATTAATAGAAAGGGATGCTGTTACAATGCAATTTTTATGAATATACAGGTGCTGGTCATATAATTAGAATATCATCAAAAAGTTGATTTATTTCACTAATTCCATTCAAAAAGTGAAACTTGTATATTATATTCATTCATTACACACAGACCGATATATTTCAAATGTTTATTTCTTTTAATTTTGATGATTATAACTGACAACTAAGGAAAATATTACTTAAGACCAATACAAAGAAAGGATTTTTAGAAATCTTGGCCAACTGAAAAGTATGAACATGAAAAGTATGAGCATGTACAGCACTCAATACTTAGTTGGGGCTCCTTTTGCCTGAATTACTGCAGCAATGCGGCGTGGCATGGAGTCGATCAGTCTGTGGCACTGCTCAGGTGTTATAAGAGCCCAGGTTGCTCTGATAGTGGCCTTCAGCTCTTCTGCATTGTTGGGTCTGGCATATCGCATCTTCCTCTTCACAATACCCCATAGATTTTCTAAGGACCATGGATACCATGGTCCTTAAACCAGGTACTGGTAGCTTTGGCACTGTGTGCAGGTGCCAAGTCCTGTTGGAAAATGAAATCTGCATCTCCATAAAGTTGGTCAGCAGCAGGAAGCATGAAGTGCTCTAAAACTTCCTGGTATACGGCTGCGTTGACCTTGGACCTCAGAAAACACAGTGGACCAACACCAGCAGATGACATGGCACCCCAAACCATCACTGACTGTGGAAACTTTACACTGGACCTCAAGCAACGTGGATTGTGTGCCTCTCCTCTCTTCCTCCAGACTCTGGGACCCTGATTTCCAAAGGAAATGCAAAATTTACTTTCATCAGAGAACATAACTTGGGACCACTCAGCAGCAGTCCAGTCCTTTTTGTCTTTAGCCCAGGCGAGACGCTTCTGACGCTGTCTGTTGTTCAAGAGTGGCTTGACACAAGGAATGCGACAGCTGAAACCCATGTCTTGCATACGTCTGTGCGTAGTGGTTCTTGAAGCACTGACTCCAGCTGCAGTCCACTCTTTGTGAATCTCCCCCACATTTTTGAATGGGTTTTGTTTCACAATCCTCTCCAGGGTGCGGTTATCCCTATTGCTTATACACTTTTTAGACTTTTTAGACACTTTTTAGACACTAGAGATAAATACATCTTTTCCTTCCCTTCGCCTCTCTATTAATGTGCTTGGACACAGAGCTCTGTGAACAGCCAGCCTCTTTTGCAATGACCTTTTGTGTCTTGCCCTCCTTGTGCAAGGTGTCAGTGGTCGTCTTTTGGACAACTGTCAAGTCAGCAGTCTTCCCCATGATTGTGTAGCCTACAGAACTAGACTGAGAGACCATTTAAAGGCCTTTGCAGGTGTTTTGAGTTAATTAGCTGATTAGAGTGTGGCACCAGGTGTCTTCAACATTGAACCTTTTCACAATATTCTAATTTTCTGAGATACTGAATTTGGGATTTTCCTTAGTTGTCAGTTATAATCATCAAAATTAAAAGAAATAAACATTTGAAATATAACAGTCTGTGTGTAATGAATGAATATAATATACAAGTTTCACTTTTTGAATGGAATTAGTGAAATAAATCAACTTTTTGATGATATTCTAATTATATGACCAGCACCTGTATAATTCTATTATATATTATTATATATTATAAGAATATATGATTCTTATTGTGTTGTTTTAGCCACATAATGCAAAGGTTTGGAAGTGACAACCACATTTATTAGAGTGAAGTAAATAATTGTTCCGATTTACTTGATTTTTGGTCAAGATATTGTACTGACAATGCAAGAGGTGAGCACTCTGTAAAGTCTACTCCAACACATCCCAAAGACTTTCAATGAACCATTCTTTCACAGTTTGAGCCGGATGAATCTTGGCTTTTTCATCTTGGAATATGGCCATGATGTGTCTTCCTACATAGTTGTTTAAGAAATAAAAAGCTACACACTCCACCAATTAGGATTAAAGGAACTGTTGCCAAACACATAGCATGCTAGAAACATAATAATCACTGCAATAATGATCCAGTCTCCTAAGCATATGCCTATTTAAATCCAAACAGCAACCTTTTTTTTGGCTGGGCAGTGTATTTGAAAATATCATTAGTCCTCCAAGGTTTATAATGGTTGTGAATAGGGGGTCGTGTTTTGAAGTCAAAAATAATGCAATCCATACGAAAAAAAAAGTAATCCATACGACTCCAGTGGGTTAATAAAGGCCTTCTGATGTGAAGCGATGCGTTTTTGTAAGAAAAATATCCATATTTAAAACTTGATAAATTGAAATAACCGGTGGGACGACCGTACGCAGAATGCACAAGTCGACTTGCGCCAAATGAGTAATCCTCTGACGCGATGTATGACGCAGGATGTAGGAGTATTGTAAGCTTAGATGCCTCTCGCGGTTCAAACAAATAGGGGTGTGCAACAAATTTAAGCTCCTCTTCTCTTATATCGAAATCCTCTGAAATTTCTCTTCAAAAATGATCATTTTAGACTTATAATCTGTGACCGGTGATTTGTTTTGCTCTATCCTCTGTGCCTCTGCGTTCGTCATTACGTTGTGTGTCAGGTCAAAGGATATTCTTCCGCCGCAAATCGACTTGCGCATTCTGCGTACGGTCGTCCGCCAGAAGCTAGTTATTTGAATTATTACGTTTTAAATATGGACATATTTTTCTTACAAAAACGCATCGCTTCACTTCAGAACCTTGGAGGACTAAGGATATTTATTAATATATCTCTATTGTGATCGTCTAAAAGAAGTTTGTCATTTTGGGGTGAACTATCCCTTTAACAACAATTAAAGATGCAATGTGTAAATTTTAGCGGCATCTAGCGGTGAGATTTGCAAACTGCAAATAACGGTGCCCACCCCTCGCACCCCTCCCTTTTGGAGAAGCTACGGTGGCCGTCTGGCCGACACGAGACAAAGATGTCGTTGTCTGAGACAGCAGAGAGTAGCCTGTGTGAAGCAATGAGGTTTCTTCTTACTTCTAACAAAAAACGGTCTCTGCTTCTAATAAACCAGACCACTACTACTACTACTACTACTACTACTACTACTACTACTTTGTGCGTATTCAACGTAGTGACGATGCAAACTGCCTCTAACAACACGAACGATTTAGAAGAACAACACAGTGAATAAAAGCGCTCTGTAGAGTGTATCTCTGTTTAGGGCTGCTGTAGAAACATGCCGGTGCATAATGGCGACTTGACGAAGGAGGGACCCGCGGTGTATGAGATAGAATTAGCTCATTCTAATGTAATAAAAAACGGTTCATTATGTAAGGTCTTTATGCACCACTGAACACATAGTTATGTATATTATATTGCATTTCTGTCAATAGATCCTCCCAAATTTTACACATTGCACCTTTAACTAACCATTAATCATGAACATCTCCTTAACTCCCTCTCATAATAGAAATATTGTTCTCACAACCACTCAAAGCTTAAAGTACGATGACAATTCATGCAATTAGTAGTAATATTAAGACAACAGTCATGTTGCTTTAGCTTTGCTTTTAAACCAAAAGAACAAAATGGCTCAGAGAAAATTCTAAATATTGCTCCATGATAACCTAAGAACCATGTTTACTGGCTGTATTATATGTGGACTTTGTACTTTATAGCCTGTACCTAAAGGCAAAGCAATCACATTTGGGAGGGTTCTGGTACTGTAAAACATCAGATGGAACTGTGTAGTGCAGATGAAGCAGAACAGACTGGCCACCATTGACCCAAACTGCCTCCGGACCTCTCTCTGCATCTGCCACAGTGACAGAATCACACATAGTCCAAGAACTCCTCTCACTGCGGAACAGAGAAGAACATAAATGTGATGAAATTGAAGAGGGGAAAAAATAAGAATAATGTTAAGCTACAAACTGTGGTCTCCTAGGATATACCTAGGATTTGAGTGTAAAACTTTGGTGCTTGAAGGAGAGCAAGCACACACGTCATTGGTGCACTGAGTGCTGATATGAACAGCGGTCCAAGAAACGTCCGTGGAACCACACCAGGAAACTCATGATGATCATACTGGAGAAACCATAATAAGCAATAAGGAATTAATAGAGACTTAATGTGCATCCCAATTTGCATACATATGCACTATTCTATGCCATTTTGTAGTATAAACAGAATGTATAAACAGAGTAGTCTGCTCACACTGAAAATTTCCAAGTGTGGAAAGTTGCACACTTCATGCACACAACTGCCACAGTTTACCTTATGGGTGGAGGGTTGGGTCCATACACTAGAGCAGGGGTGGGGAACGTTGATCCTGGAGGGCCATTGTCCTGCAGAGTTTAGCTCAAACCCTGAAAAAAACACTCACCTGCTGCCTGTAACTTTATTAATCCTGAAGACCTTGATTAGCATCAGGTGTGTTTAATTAGGGTTGGAGCTAAACTCTGCAGGACAATGGCCCTTCAGGATCAACGTTTCCCACCCCTGCACTAGAGGACACAGTTCATAGTTCATAGTGTACAGTATGTCATTTTGGACACAACTTTCGTCCTAATGTGGGTCTAGTTAGTCTAATGCTATTGCGAGACAACAAAGTGTCACAGTACAACTACAGTTGTTCTTTAGACATGTATACAGTACTAACATGTCTCTGGACATGTTCCACTGTTCTTTTACTTATTTTAAAATAACATACACATATCATGGTATATGAATATTAATCAGTCTGGAGCATGGTGTTACAATTTTGATAGTACTATAGTAGCCTTCCTCCATACTTTTACGTAACGCTTTCACTTAACTGTTAAAAATCCATCTAATCAAATGTAATCAAAGATCACGAGTCTCTTGAGTTTCACGCACTAAAACACAACTTATCAAACAGAACACAACCCTGACCCAAAAAAAAAAAAGATGCTTTTGAGATATGATCTTACCTTTTCAAATTCAAATCCGTGATACAGAACATCGTGAATTGCTTGTAAATTAAAACTTTCTTCAACTTTAGTGTAGGGACAGGTAAACAAATGTAGAAATACAACACCGATCATAAAAATTAGGAGACGATGCTCATTTACAGCTTCCTTCCGCGCCATCATAGCGCGTCATTCACGTCCTCAGGCGCTTGCGCAAACGTCTGAGCTAAAGAATTGAGTGGGTAGAATAGAAATTCGACAGCAAAACAAGTTATGAAATAGGCGGGGCTTAGCGGCTCGAAAGTTTTCTGTGATTGATACGGTACGTTGGATCTAAATATATATTTAACTTATATATTATATATATATTATAACTTATATATTTAACTCGCTTTTGAATTAAATTCAGTGCATATTAAGTTTCATTAGTCAGATATAAATAGAGCAAGTTGACGTCAAACCCCGGAAGACTAATTGCCATTTGCCTCGAGATTTTCTTATTGATTTTTATAATGGATTTTTCAATTTATTATGAGTAAGGTTTGTGATAAACATAAGTTGACTATACTTGGACGTATTGTTCTACAACGTAAATTACAAACACCCATATAGAAAACACATTTTTTAAGCTGTTATGTTTATTCAAAAAAAAAAAAAAAAAAAAAAATTCTAAGCAAGAACGTTTGGAGTGTGAATATGTGTAATTTACTACGTAGAAAATCGTAAAAAATTAATCGTAGAAAATTATGTATAGATCATAAGAAAACAGCTCACACAATCATGAGGAATAAAAATAAAAATTGCTGCATGCTTTTAGTACTTCCATAAAACAAGGTAGTCTACCAATGTGGGGGTTTTTTCGAGTGCTTATTGCCAAAGATATATGGAAACATCTTATTCATGTACATATTTTCGTTGTGAATACATTGTCTTAAGAAAATTTTCGACAGATGTTAATGTACCCAGTCCTAGTCCAAGCTTAAATAATTTACTGATTAATGTCAGCAATTGCAAAAGAATAAAGGTCAGGGGGGAAAAAATGTGTAGCCTGTAAAATATAGGCTACAAGTAGCTATTTTGATATTGTGACAAAATTACACACAAACAAAAAAGAAATGGTCAACAGAAAGATCATTATAGTCAATCCAAAGAAACTATTGCTGATCTTTAAAATAGAAATCTTTCATAAACAATATTTCGCCTTCTCGTGCTATAAGCTACAAGTCTTAGGCCTATATAGGGCCTAAAATTTAATAGGTTATTCACCCAAAAATGAAAATTCTCTAATTTATTACTCACCCTCACGTCGTTCTAAATTTTCATCTTCGGAACACAAATTAAGATCTTTTTGATGAGATGACAATGACCACCAATGACCACCTCTTCGCAATGACTACCTCTTACCCACAAACCTCTTCCGCATAACCAACACAGCACGTTTGAGCTTCCGGAAGAGGTTTGTTTTTGTGCATCATTTAGATTAGGTTGAGCTTCTGCTTATGTTCGCTGATCAATGTTTAGATCAATGTGAGTAAAAGCCTAAATTAAATCTGTTCATCATAAAAAGCGTCTCTTCAGAAAATTTGGACTAAACTGCTTGATTCATGTGGATTCGATTTCCGATCTCTTTATGAACTTTTTGAAGCTTCAAATTAGCCATTGCGAAGGCAGTCAATGGAGGGACAGACATCTCTCAGAATTCATCAAAAAGATCTTCATTTAAAAAAAAAAGCTAATCATAACTGCTAGTCTAGGATCAGTTTTCTCCTTAATAATAGCATTTTGGCGATTTGGCAAATGATCCAGACAAGCCAATCACAGACAAGTCTGTTGATTTCTTGAACGCAATGGCCAATCATAGGTGATTAATTATAATCCACACCTCGCTCAAAGCCAGATTTTTTGTCCAATTCTGTGTTTTGCATGCTTGCAAATTCTCTCATTATAACAAAGTGTACACATTATGTAAATATGAGATACATTGTACAGTGTAGACAGCTTCATTGATTAAATCTCTTTTTTTTTTGGCTCATTTTATTTGTAAAAGAAAACGTACCTAATAATTATGCACAACTGAATATAAGGCATTTTTCATTTCCAGCCTTCATGAACAATTATATATCACTTATAAATTATTAAATATAAAATTAATAGTGGTTATTAAGATTAATGTGGTTTGGAATTGGTAAGATGTGCCTGGAAAAAAAATATGATCAGAAAATCAGTGTGCCTAATAATTTTGCACACATTGTACTTATGAGCAATTTATGACTTACCACAATTTCCTGATTCCTCTAAAAGAGTTTAATACAGTGGTTAAGGCAATCTCACCTGGGTTAGTTCATCTTGTTAAAAGCCACTCCATATATAATCCAAGGAGAACAGTCACAATACAATCTATTTTGTTCTTGGATGGGATTGATCTATTGGACAAGAAATTAACCAATAGACACGTATGCCAAATTCTTTCAATTTAAGAAAAAAATTGGAGTTGAAGTTCTATTGGAGGTCTTTGGTAGAAGATATAGATTGGAAAAGGGCCTGGCTTTTACCTGGAAAAATACTGTATGTCCAATAAAGCTAAAGAAATACATTTAAAAAATTTTACATAAAATATATCCTGTCAATATTTCTAAATATCTGGACATTGGCAGTTCATGTGCTTTTTGTAAACAAACAGAGTAGATATTTGCACATCTGTTTTATGATTGCCCTATATCCAAACAATTTTGGTCTGACCTTGGTTCCTGCATATTCGATTCTGCCAATGTTACTCATTCTTTCAGTCTTAAAGACATTCTTTTTTTATTATATTGATTATAAAAATAGACCCCTAGAGTATATTGTTAATTTCTTTATTTTATATGGCAAATTATTTTATTATTATTATTATTATTATAGCAGGACATAAGACAAAACACAGTCAGACGATTTCATCAATAAAAAAAAACATAAAACAGAAAGTAAGATGTACATATAATTATGTGAAGTGTGTGTGTAAAATTGTGTTAAGTATGTGTATATCTCTATTAAGTTTCCTAATGTAGTTTCCTATGTAGAACATTGCTCATTATATATACAATATATGTACAGCAATAGTAATGATCAGAAATGTAATAAGAGAGACAGAGAGAGAGAGAAAAATAAAGGGGAGAAAAAAATAAAACAAGAAGAAAAAGAAAAGAAAAAGAAGTAAAGAGAAAAAAAGGGGGGGAAGTAAATTATCAGAGAAATGGTGAGGTAGTTGAGAGCAGAAGAAAAAAAGAGAAAAAAGAAGAAAGAAAAAAAGAGAATAAATAAATAGGCACATAAGTTGCAAAAGAACAAAAATATATTTAAAAAAAAAAGGGGGGGGGGGGGGGGGGGGGGGTTGTATGGGGTCACAGAGGTGGTATTAGATTAGGTCGCTATTTAGGGGCATCAGAGTGGAACAGCCGGGAATGCTCCGTTTGAGAGTGTACCCACTGGACCGTTATCCTCTCACCCTTGATGGGAAGAATTCATTCACTGCCCGGTAGAGAAAAAAAATAAATGGAGAAAAAGGATAAAGGAGAAATAAATAAATAAATAAATAAATAAAAATAAATAAATGAAAGGGAGGAGTAGAGGGAAGATAGATGTATAGATTACATATATACATTCAATGGTGCTATTATAATAGTAGAAGCAGAATAATAAATAGTTTTATTATTATATATGTCAATAATGTAGATCAATACATACACATATACATACTTTTATATATCTAAATATATTTCCCTTATTCCCTTTCTTTCTCTATAGATTTGTAAAGTTGTGTTAGATGTGTTATGAGCTGTAGGATCCCAGGCGTCTTCAGAAAGTGGTAGTATAATTGATTTATCCCAGTTTATTGTGTAGTCTGAAATTTTGGAGAAAATATTAATAGTTTTGAAGGTTTCTTGTAGTGAGTGATAGGGATCCTGTAAGCATAATAATAAATCATCTGCATAGAAACAATATATGGCAAATTCATTCATAAACAAAAGTTTTCAAATGGTATTCCATCCTATCCTCACTTTGAAACTGAATTAATCTCACTTCTTAAATCTCTTCGTTATACAAACCCGATTCCAAAAAAGTTGGGACACTGTACAAATTGTGAATAAAAAAGGAATGCAATGATGTGGAAGTTTCAAATTTCAATATTTTATTCAGAATACAACATAGATGACATATAAAATGTTTAAACTGAGAAAATGTATCATTTTAAGGAAAAAATAAGTTGATTTTAAATTTCATGGCATCAACACATCTCAAAAAAGTTGGGACAAGGCCATGTTTACCACTGTGTGGCATCCCCTCTTCTTTTTATAACAGTCTGCAAATGTCTGGGGACTGAGGAGACAAGTTGCTCAAGTTTAGGAATAGGAATGTTGTCCCATTCTTGTCTAATACAGGCTTCAAGTTGCTCAACTGTCTTAGGTCTTCTTTGTCACATCTTCCTCTTTATGATGTGCCAAATGTTTTCTATGGGTGAAAGATCTGGACTGCAGGCTGGCCATTTCAGTACCCGGATCCTTCTACGCAGCCATGATGTTGTAATTGATGCAGTATGTGATCTGGCATTGTCATGTTGGAAAATGCAGGGTCTTCCCTGAAAGAGACGACGTCTGGATGGGAGCATATGTTGTTCTAGAACTTGGATATACCTTTCAGCATTGATGGTGCCTTTCCAGATGTGTAAGCTGCCCATGCCACACGCACTCATGCAACCCCATACCATCAGAGATGCAGGCTTCTGAACTGAGCGCTGATAACAACTTGGGTTGTCCTTGTCCTCTTTAGTCCAGATGACATGGCGTCCCAGTTTTCCAAAAAGAACTTCAAATTTTGATTCGTCTGACCACAGAACAGTTTTCCACTTTGCCACAGTCCATTTTAAATGAGCCTTGGCCCAGAGAAAACGCCTGCGCTTCTGGATCATGTTTAGATATGGCTTCTTTTTTGACCTATAGAGTTTTAGCCGGCAACAGCGAATGGCACGGTGGATTGTGCTCACCGACAATGTTTTCTGGAAGTATTCCTGAGCCCATGTTGTGATTTCCATTACAGTAGCATTCCTGTATGTGATGCAGTGCCGTCTAAGGGCCCGAAGATCACAGGCATCCAGTATGGTTTTCCGGCCTTGACCCTTACGCACAGAGATTGTTCCAGATTCTCTGAATCTTTGGATGATATTATGCACTGTAGATGATGATGATAACTTCAAACTGCAATTTTTCTCTGAGAAACTCCTTTCTGATATCGCTCCACTATTTTTCGCCGCAGCATTGGGGGAATTGGTGATCCTCTGCCCATCTTGACTTCTGAGAGACACTGCCACTCTGAGAGGCTCTTTTTATACCCAATCATGTTGCCAATTGACCTAATAAGTTGCAAATTGGTCCTCCAGCTGTTCCTTATATGTACATTTAACTTTTCCGGCCTCTTATTGCTACCTGTCCCAACTTTTTTGGAATGTGTAGCTCTCATGAAATCCAAAATGAGCCAATATTTGGCATGACATTTCAAAATGTCTCACTTTCAACCTATGATATGTTATCTATATTCTATTGTGAATAAAATATAAGTTTATGAGATCTGTAAATTATTGCATTCCTTTTTTATTCACAATTTGTACAGTGTCCCAACTTTTTTGGAATTGGGTTTGTATAAATAATAAAGAATCCCTAAGATTTATTAAATATTATGAAGAAATATTTAAAGAAAATACAAAACTTTCCCTGTATATTAATGTGTGTATGTTATTGTATCAATACAGTTGTAGTGTATGCATTCTCTTTGTCATCTCATCTTTTGTTTTTTATTGTTTTTTGTATAATCCTTTTTTTTTCTTTGCTTTATTATATGTATTTTGTATGTAATTCCTTGACAATGTTCTTATGTTATTGAACATTACTTTTTTTTTTTTTTTAAAAGACGCAGTTATCACAAAGTAGTATGTCCAAAGCTTAGCTACTCTTCTGCTACACACTCAAAAGTGTGTACTTTTTCTTCACAAAAACAGTACATTCTTTTCAAGATTCAAGATTACTTTATTTGTCCCTTATTACTAGGAAATTTGTCTTGGACAAAAGGCTGCCACATAAAAAAAACATACAATTATAGTACAATAACAAACACAAAAACAAATACAGACACTACTGCTCATTTCACACTGCCTTACATCCTGAATTTAGAAGATTCACTGATAGAGGAATGAAAGAACTTTTATACCCATTCAGGTATCTTTTCCTGTATTTAACCGGCACCCTATAGTGTCTAGGGAGTAGTTCGTATTCAGAGTACAGGACATGGGAGGGGTCCGCTAGAATTTTCTTTGCGTGTTTAACTATGGCCTTCTCTAAGAGAATTTGGAAGGGAAGGAAACTCCTTAACCCTTATCACTTTCATTGCTGTATAAACCAATCTGTTTATTTGTGATTTTAAATTTAACTGATATGTTACCAAACCAAGCTACAATTCCATAACGTAAAACACTCTCAATCACAGCATGATAAAATAACAATCGTTACCCTCTGTCCAACCCCAAACACCTTCACAAGAGTAAAGTCTCTGTTGGATCCTAGTGCATACAGAACTCACATGGATGTTCCAAGGCAGATTACAGTCATTCTTCAGGTATTTGTAAGAATGAACCTGGGTAATAAGTGTTCTTGACCAGTAATGGAAAATGATTCCCCACATGTGCCAGGTCGAAAATCATTTCTTCTGTTTTCTTAGTATTTACAATGAGATGATGATCCTCACACCATTGTACATTTTTAACCTCCAAACTATAATCAGGAATGTCAGTATCCATGTCCATAAGTCCCAAAATAGCAGTGTCATCAGAAAACTTTAAGTGCTGGAATGACTGCTTATACAATCGTTCGTATATAATGTAAACAAAATGGGAGAACTCACACATCCCTAAGGAAAACCTGTATTGATGACTTTAGACTCTGATGTCTGGTTCACTCTGACCTGCTGGGTCCTGTTGGTCAAAAAAGAGTGATACCACCTAATAATATATGGATTAACAGACATTTGTCTGAGCTTACTGAGAAGGATGTGTGGCTGCAGAGTATTAAAAGCAGAGCTGAAGTCTACAAATAACAGTCTAGAGTAGGCCTTGGGGTTTTCAAGATGTTGCACAATAAAATGTAATATGGTTAGTATAGCATCATCAGTACACCGATTGTCTTTATAGGCAAACTGATATGGGTCTAGCTGTCCCTTAATGTTTGACTTCAGCTTCCACACCATAAGCTTTTCCAAACACTTCATTACAACAGAAGTCAGGGCTACTGGTCTATAATCATTGTTTTCTTGAGGAACATGTTTTTTTGGAAGAGGAGTAATGATTGCCTTTTTCCAGAGAAGATGGAACTGTATGAAAGTCAACTGACCTTTGAAAGACAGGGACCCAAGCTGGTGTGAGTTCCTCTGCACATATCTTCAAAAGAAAGGCTGAGACATCATCAGAGCCTGTTGCCTTATTAGTACTTATTCTTTTAAAAAGTCTTATGACTTCCCTGGGACTAATGTCTATCCTTGGAACACACTCATCAATTGTTATGGTATTAATGACACTGTCCCATTCTAGAGAGAAATCATGTGAATCAAACCTGATGTAGAAGTTATTCAAATCAATTGCCATAATGTCATCTATTTTGTGCAGTGGTTTCCTGGTAGAAATCATATTTGTAATGGATTTCATGATATCCCTCAGTTTCTTTGTATTATTTGCACATACGTTCTTCTCTATGGATTCTTTATATTGATATTCTTTATATTTTAGGGCATAGTATAAGCAGGCGAATTGGGACACAGCATAAGTTATGATAAGTAACGTGATTCTGATTGATTCAAGACTTGTCTAAGACAGTCATACCACCTTATCGCAAGGTGGCGAAAGTGAGAAGAAAAAAAGCGAAGAAAGTGAAGTAGAAGAAGAGCGGTACTAGTGACGACATCAAGGATTCCCTATTGGTTGTTTCGTTGGAGGGGTGTAACTTGTAGGGGCGGGGTTTGTAGTACAGCGGGACACAGTCGGATACACTTGCGCGTGGAGGCAGTACATTGGCTCATACGTTGATGGCCAGGAGAGCTCTCCAATTACATAAAGACACAATGTTACCGAAGGGCTGACGCGGAAATCCGAATTGAATGTCTAGCTGGTGTGGCGGCATGGAGATATGTAAAAGTGACATTATACACATCTTTATAATTAACGTGTCATAATTTCAGGCACTAGATGTTGATTCAGGGCATCCTAACTAGCTGGAGACAAACCCAGAAAAAACAGTGTTTTCTTACCTGACAGCATTTGAACTAAACAATACACTTGACGAAACCATGTTACTCTCATATAGTATTTTTTACTTGATGTTTGTTGTTTTGTTTCTACCACTTGGATTTATCTATACAAAGGACTTTAACGCGTTATGCTCAACGTGCAGACAAATAGTCGACAATTTTGACAAGGTATGTATTTTCTATCTTAAAGAAAGATAGTACATTTTAAGCGACACATTTCTTTAAATAAAAAGTTTGTTAGTTTTAAAATGACAAAACAGTCCATATGCTATTCAGAAAAGTGTTAGTTCTTAGAAAGTCTCTAGCATCAGAGATGCTACATTCATTGTAGTGGCATTCAGACATGTTTAAAAAGGGTTTCTGCAGGTCTTAAAAAGTCTTATTTAGCCCTTACACAAATTATGGCGTTAAAAAGGTCTTAAATCAGAGCTGAAAGTCTTAAATTTATTATGGCATTAAATGTTGCATGCATTGCAAAAAATGGTCATCTTCAGTATTTTGTCTTGTTTTCCAATACAAATATTGAAACATCTTTAATGCATTTACTTAAGCTGGACAGACACCATTTACTTCTAGCTGCTGTACAGCCTCTATCACTGTAAAGCTACTTTGACACAATCTGCATTGTAAAAAGCGCTTTATAAATAAAGGTGACTTGACTTGAGTCGCAAATGTAAAATTAAGACTTTCAAAAATTGAACAAAATTAAGTGAGTTTACACTTACAAGAACAAATATCTGTCAATGAGTTTCCCTTTGAATTAAGTTGATTTTTCTGAGCCTGTTGGCAGATATTTGTTTCTTGTTTTAAGCATAAATTCACTTTTGTTTTCTGTGAAATTGATCAAAACAGACTTCATATTCAGACATTTTGTATCTCCAGTAAATGAATATTGTTGTAAGAATCTTTAGACATTTACACTAACAACAAACAAAAAACACAAACAAACAAAAAATGCTGTGGAAGAACACCACTTTTTTGAAGTGTGATCAAAAGATACAGTAAGAGTTATGTCCATATTCTAGTGGTTGAGAGCAGAGGTATTCCAGCTACTTTTTTTGTAAAATTAATTCAAAAGTAATGGATATCTTTTTGAAGCTGTATGTTCAAACTCTAAAATGTTGCTAATACAACTCATTGTTTTTCTCCCTAGACATTTACATTTCGAAAACATATTGGCATATTGTGTTCCCTTCAATTTATTCCTTAAATTTCCTTTAGTTGGTCTTAAAAAGGTCTTGAAAAATTTTACATTCATAAAACCTGCAGAAACCCTGTTAAATGTGAGGCAAGTGTCAGAATATGTTTTAGGGTTTCTTTAGATATGTTAAGTGTTAACTTATGCATTTTTCACAGGGTCTTGAAAAAACAGCGAATTACAATTTTGGTGGTGGAAACACAGAATGGGAAGAGCGAAAACTCTCCAAATATGAGTCGAGGTGAGAAGAATAAAATTGAACAAAACATCTCAAAACATTTACTTGCATGCACTAATGAGCTAATGAAAATGCACTATTGTAACTTGTCAAGATAGACTGCTTACAGTCATTCTCTAAAATGTGTGATTTCTTCAGTGAGATTAGGCTGATGGAGATACTGGAGGGCGTGTGTTACAGCAGCAGTTTTGAGTGCAACCACATGTTGGAAGAAAATGAGGAACACTTTGAGACATGGTGGTTCAAGAGGTCAGGAACTCAGATGGAGAATTTGTGCCATAATAACTGAAGACTTCATTCTCAAGGCTGAGGTATACTTCATTTTTCTGCGTGCCGTTACGTCTCGTGCACTGTTGAGTAGGCAAGCCTTTCTGAGCGTTCTTCATTTGACTGTGTGCGAGGCAGACCTGTTTGCACTATAGCTGTTTTGTGATACTGCAGCTGTTGTGTTCCAGTATAGGTCTACTGCTCAGAAAGACAAAGAAGCAGCATCATATACTTGGGTAGGGTGACCAGCTGTCTTACATTTTGTGGGACAGACCCAAAAATTAGGAGCCTGCGTTTCAATAATGCCTGTATTGTTTTTTCTTTCTTGGAAACAAACAAAAAAAAAAAAAAAATAATAATTTGCATTTAAAAATCCATTTGTGCGGCTGTCATGTTCTTTCTGAGGCTTCTGAATCCTCCTCAGCATTGAATGAGACAGTCTAGTAGGGGTGCATGGCTACGCCATAAAGGTTTCTTCCTCTGCAGTCACGATACAATAATACTATTAAAATTAATTTTGAGAAAAAAAAAATCATATTAACTGACTTTCTATTAATGCAATACAGTGAATGACAACTGTCAGTCATCTCCTACTGGTTTATATTATTGGCAGTTTAACATTGTGATTGTTTTTCAACAAAACAAAACAACGCTATACTATATTGGTATGTATATATGTGTATTTACACATCAATCAGGCATAACATTATGACCACCTTCCTAATATTGTGTTGGTCCCACTTTTGCTGCCAAAACAGCCCTGACCCGTCAAGGCATGGACTCCACTAGACCCCTGAAGGTGTGTTATGTTATCTGGCACCAAGATTTTAGCAGCAGATCCTTTAAGTCCTGTAAGATGTGAGGTGG
This sequence comes from Ctenopharyngodon idella, assembly GCF_019924925.1. Classification (NCBI taxonomy): domain Eukaryota; kingdom Metazoa; phylum Chordata; class Actinopteri; order Cypriniformes; family Xenocyprididae; genus Ctenopharyngodon; species Ctenopharyngodon idella. The sequence continues at coordinate 29,987,856 of NC_067223.1, forward strand.
GGCCTCCATGGATCGGACTTGTCTGTTCAGCACATCCCACAGATGCTCGGTTGGATTGAGATCTGGGGAATTTGGAGGCCGAGTCAACACCTCAAACTCGTTGTTGTGCTCCTCAAACCATTCCTGAACCATTTTTGCTTTGTGGAAGGGCACATTATCCTGCTGAAAGAGGCCACAGCCACCAGAGAATACCGTTTGCATGAAAGGGTGTACATGATCTTCAACAATGCTTAGGTAGGTGGTACGTGTCAAAGTAACATCCACATGGATGGCAGGACCCAAGGTTTCCCAGCAGAACATTGCCCCAAGCATCACACTGCCTCTGCCGGCTTGCCTTCTTCCCATAGTGCATCCTGGTGCCATGTGTTCCGCAGGTAAGCGATGCGCACGCACCCGGCCATCCACGTGATGTAAAAAAAAAACGTGATTCATCAGACCAGGCCACCTTCTTCCATTGCTCCGTGGTCCAGTTCTGATGCTCACGTGCCCACTGGTGGCGTTTTCGGCGGTGGACAGGGGTCAGCATGGGCACCCTGACTTGTCTGCGGCTATGCAGCCCCATACACAACAAACTGCAATACACTGTATATTCTGACACCTTTCTATCACCCCCCCCCCCCCCCCCCCCCCCCCCCACACACACACACATATATACATGTACATAAATTGTGTATATATATAATGTATAAATTGTGTGTGTGTGTGTGTACAGTTGCAAGAAAAAGTATGTGAACCACTTGCAGAATCTGTGAAAATGTGCAAAATTTTTACAAAATAAGAGAGATCATACAAAATGCATGTTATTTTTTTATTTAGTACTGTCCTGAGTAAGATATTTTACATAAAAGATGTTTACATATAATCCATAAGACAAAAAAATAGCTGTATTTATTAAAATGACCCAGTTAAAAAGTTTGTGAACCATTGATTCTTAATACTGTGTGTCATTACCTGGATGACCTACGACTGTTTTTTTTTTGTTGTGTGATGGTTGTTCATGAGTCCCTTGTTTGTTCTGAACAGTTAAACTGTGCTGTTCTTCAGAAAAAAAATGTCCAGTTCCCAAAAAATTCTACAGTTTTCCACCATCTTTTGCATATTTGAACCCTTTACAACAATGACTGAATGATTTTTAGATCCATCTTTTCACATGGAGGACAACTGAGGGACTCAAACACAACTATTAAAAAAGGTTCAAACATTCACTGATGTTTCAGAAGGAAACACAATGTATTAAGAGTCGGAGGGGTGAAAACTTTTGAACAGGATGAAGACGTCCAAATTTTTCTTATTTCGCTTGAATATCATTTTTTTTTTCATTTAGTACTGCCCTTCGGAAGCAACAGAAAATACTTGCATGTTTCCCGGAAGACAAATTAAATATAATTTACCTTGATCTTCAAATTCCAAATGTTTTCACCCCCCGTCTATTAATGCATCATGTTTTTTTTCTGGAGCATCAGTGAATGATTGAACCTTTTTTAAAAGTTGTGTTTGAGTCCCTCAGTTGTCCTCAGTGTGAAAAGACGGATCTCAAAATCATTCAGTCACTGCTGTAAAGGGTTCAAATATGCAAAAAATGCTGGAAAACTGAAGAATCTGCAGGACCTGGAGATTTTTTTCTGAAGAACAGAGCTCAGTTTAACTGCTCAGGACAAACAAGGGACTCATGAACAACCATCACAAAACAAAACAAAAACAGTCGTAGATCATCCAGGTAACCACACACAGTATAAGAATCAGTGGTTCACATACTTATGAATGGGGTTATTTTAATAAATTCAGCTATTTGTTTTGTCTTGTGGATTATATGTAAACATCTTTTATGTAAAATATCTTACTCAGGACAGTACTAAATAAAAAATAACATGCATTTTGTATTATCAGATTCTGCAAGTGGTTCGCATACTTTTTCTTGCAACTGTGTGTGTATGTGTGTATGTATGTATGTATGTATGTATGTAATATATATATATATATATATATAACCACTTGCAGAATCTGTGAAAATGTGAATAATTTTAACAAAATAAGAGGGATCATACAAAATGCATGTCATTTTTTTTTTATTTAGTACTGTCCTGAGTAAGATATTTTACATAAACGGTGTTTACATAAAGTCCACAAGACAAAAAAATAGCTGAATTTATAAATATGACCCAATTCAAAAGTTTATGAATCCTTGATTCTTAATACTTTGTGTCATTACCTGGATGATCCACGACTGTTTTTATGTTTTGTGATGGTTGTTCATGAGTTGCTTGTTTGTCCTGAGCAGTTAAACTGCCCAATATTCTTGAAAAAAATAAAATAAAATCCTCCAGGTCCTAAAATTTCTTCAGTTTTCCAGCATCTTTTGCGTATTTGAACCATTTCTAGCAATGACTGTATGATTTTTGAGATCCATCTTTTCACACTGAGGACAACTGAGGGACTCAAACATAACTATTGAAAAAGTTTCAGACATTCACTGATGCTCCAGAAGGAAACACAATGCATTAAGAGCTGGGGGGTGAAAACCTTTTGAATTTGAAGATCAAGGAATATTGTACTTAATTTGTCTTCTGGCAAACATTTAAGTGTCTTCTGTTGTTTCCGAAGGGCAGTACTAAATGGAAAAAAAAGACATTTAAACAAAATAAGAAAAATTTGGACATCTTTATCCTGTTCAAACGTTTTCACCCCTGACACTCCTCAGTGTGAAAAGATGAATCTGAGAGTCATACAGTCACTGCTGGAAAGGGTTCAAATATGCAAAAGATGCTGGAAATCTGAAGAATTTTCGAGACCTGGAGGATTTTTCTGAAGAATATTGGGCAGTTTAACTGCTCAGGACAAACAAGGGACTCATGAACAACCATCACAAAACAAAAAAACGGTCGTAGATCATCCAGTTAATGACACACAGTATTAAGATTCAAAGGTTCACTAACTTTTGAGCAGGTCGTTTTTATAAATTTAGCCAATTGTTTTTTTTTTTGTTTTTGTTTTTTTTTTTTGTCTTGTGGACCACATGTAAACATTTATGTAAAATATCACAGATTCTGCAAGGGGTTCACAAACTTTCAAGCAGCACTGTGTATATATAATATATATAATATATATAATATGTGTGTGTGTGTGTGTGTGTGTGTGTGTATTAAAGTGGTAACCATCCACCATTAAACAGAACACCTCTCAAAATATTAATTTTCTCATAAAGACCTCTGCTGCTTATTGTGTGTAATCATGATTGGCAGATCAGGTAAAGAAAACAGTCCCCGTCTTTATACAAAGCTTGTCTGCATATGGACAGTCTGCACAGACTCTGTTAATGATGTAATTTACGTCATGCGCACTGTGCGATACAGTACGGCACGCCGACAATGGATGTATACTTTGGACTTCTATCTCGTTATTGAAAACATCCATTTAATCGAATTAAGAAATTAAGTCTAAGAATTGTTTGCATTTCTGTTGCAGGAAAACAAAACACCCAGATCTGTTTAAATGGTTTTGTATTGAGACCATCAAAGTGTGCTGCCCTAAAGGTTCTTTTGGTCCTGACTGCAACAGTAAGTGAATTATGCCTTACTGTGTTAGGCCACAAAAAAAAATTTCAGAAGTATGCAAATACAAATGCTTAGCCAACACATTGCAAGTGCACAGTAATTTGTACATACTTAAAGGGATAGTTAACCTAAAAATGAAAATTCTGTCATTAATTACTCACCCTCATGTCGTTCCAAACCCGTAAGACTTTTTGTTGCAATCTGAGAGCTTTCTGTTCCTCCATAGACAGCTACACAACTGACACTTTGATGCTTCAAAAAGTTCATAAAGAGATCGTAAAACTAATCCATATGAATGAATTGAGCGGTTTAGTCCGAATTTTCTGAAGAGACGCAATCACTTTATATGATGAACAGATTTCATTTAGGCTTTTATTCACATATAAACATTCATCATCTTGCACATCAGTTGTAAACGGAAGCTCAAACATGTTTGCTTGATGCGTGAACCAATGAGATTTGTTCTTGTGTGTTACACATCACGTTTCAGCTTCTGCGAGAACCAGTGTGGTTCATTTTCGTGTGTTACGCAGCGTGTTTGAGCTTCCGCAAGACGTTTGTTCTCGCACATGAAGCAGGTTTGGTTGAGCTTCTGTTTGTTCGCTGATCAGTGTTTATATGTGAATAAAATCCTAAATTAAATCTGTTCATCATATAAAGTGATTGCGTCTCTTCAGAAAATTTGGGCTAAACCGCTCAATTCATATGGATTCGTTTTACGATTTCTTTATTAATTTTTTATCAAAGTGTCAGTTGTGTAGATGTCTATGAAGGGACAAAAAGCTCTCAGATTTCATCAAAAAGATCTTTGTTTGTGTTCCGAAGGTGAACAAAACCCTTACGGATTTGGAATGACATGAGGTTGAGTAATTAATAACAGAGTTTTCATTTTTGGGTGAACTGTCCCTTTCACATGTTCTTGCATTACTTTAATCTCAGTACTGAAGAGAGACAAAAGAGTAACCTTTAAATCTCTAATCTTCTAATCCATTAAACTTGATTCCGGTAGCTAACTACAGGTGCTGGTCATATAATTAGAATATCATCAAAAAGTTGATTTATTTCACTAATTCCATTCAAAAAGTGAAACTTGTATATTTTATTCATTCATTACACACAGACTGATATATTTCAAATGTTTATTTCTTTTAATTTTGATGATTATAACTGACAACTAAGGAAAATCCCAAATTCAGTATCTCAGAAAATTAGAATATTGTGAAAAGGTTCAATATTGAAGACACCTGGTGCCACAGTCTAATCAGCTAATTAACTCAAAACACCTGCAAAGGCCTTTAAATGGTCTCTCAGTCTAGTTCTGTAGGCTACACAATCATGGGGAAGACTGCTGACTTGACATTTGTCCAAAAGACGACCATTGACACCTTGCACAAGGAGGGCAAGACACAAAAGGTCATTGCAAAAGAGGCTGGCTGTTCACAGAGCTCTGTGTCCAAGCACATTAATAGAGAGGCGAAGGGAAGGAAAAGATGTGGTAGAAAAAAAAGTGTACAAGCAATAGGGATAACCGCACCCTGGAGAGGATTGTGAAACAAAACCCATTCAAAAATGTGGGGGAGATTCACAAAGAGTGGACTGGAGCTGGAGTCAGTGCTTCAAGAACCACTACGCACAGACGTATGCAAGACATGGGTTTCAGCTGTCGCATTCCTTGTGTCAAGCCACTCTTGAACAACAGACAGCGTCAGAAGCGTCTCACCTGGGCTAAAGACAAAAAGGACTGGACTGCTGCTGAGTGGTCCAAAGTTATGTTCTCTGATGAAAGTAAATTTTGCATTTCCTTTGGAAATCAGGGTCCCAGAGTCTGGAGGAAGAGAGGAGAGGCACACAATCCACGTTGCTTGAGGTCCAGTGTAAAGTTTCCACAGTCAGTGATGGTTTGGGGTGCCATGTCATCTGCTGGTGTTGGTCCACTGTGTTTTCTGAGGTCCAAGGTCAACGCAGCCGTATACCAGGAAGTTTTAGAGCACTTCATGCTTCCTGCTGCTGACCAACTTTATGGAGATGCAGATTTCATTTTCCAACAGGACTTGGCACCTGCACACAGTGCCAAAGCTACCAGTACCTGGTTTAAGGACCATGGTATCCATGGTCCTTAGAAAATCTATGGGGTATTGTGAAGAGGAAGATGCGATATGCCAGACCCAACAATGCAGAAGAGCTGAAGGCCACTATCAGAGCAACCTGGGCTCTTATAACACCTGAGCAGTGCCACAGACTGATCGACTCCATGCCACGCCGCATTGCTGCAGTAATTCAGGCAAAAGGAGCCCCAACTAAGTATTGAGTGCTGTACATGCTCATACTTTTCATGTTCATACTTTTCAGTTGGCCAAGATTTCTAAAAATCCTTTCTTTGTATTGGTCTTAAGTAATATTCTAATTTTCTGAGATACTGAATTTGGGATTTTCCTTAGTTGTCAGTTATAATCATCAAAATTAAAAGAAATAAACATTTGAAATATATCGGTCTGTGTGTAATGAATGAATATAATATACAAGTTTCACTTTTTGAATGGAATTAGTGAAATAAATCAACTTTTTGATGATATTCTAATTATATGACCAGCACCTGTATAAGCTGATGGAAAAGGGAGAAAAAACATATTAGTGCTTTTGCATGCAAAATTTCTTGGAACGCATGAAATTGAGTTTGTGCACTTGAGTTGTTTCCATTCAGGCACTTATGTTGTTGAAGACTTTAATGCTTCCCGTCTTAATTATGAAAACTTATCTTGTAAAATTGTATCTTATTTTGTATTATTTTAAGCTTGTGTTGGAGGAGCTGACAGACCATGCCATGGTAATGGCAAATGTGATGGAGATGGAACAAGGGCTGGAAACGGGAAGTGCAGTTGTGATAAAGGATATGAAGGGGAGTTTTGTCTGGACTGCAGTGATGGATATTTTAGTTCACTGAGGAATGATACATTCTCCTTGTGCAAAGGTACACAAAATAAACAACTTGATTAACCTCATCTATAGTGGCTATGAAAAGTATACATATACCTTTTAAAACAGCTAGTTTTTGTGATATAAAAAAATTAAACGAATATAAATCATATCAGAACTATTGCACCTTTAATGTGAAAAATTACAACCTATGCAATGCCACTAAAAACCCAAGTGACACATTTCTAAAAAATAAAAAAAACTTGGAATTACTAACTGCATAAGTGTGCACATGACTAAAATAATACTTATTTGAAGCACCCTTACATTTTATGCACTATTTCAGCACTCCATATAACATTTGGATATAGGTGTCTATCAGATTGGCACATCTTGACTTGGGAATATTTTCTCACTCTTCTTTGCAAAAAAGTTCCAGATCTGTTAAATTGCAAGGGCTTTTTTTTTTTATCAGTATCATCAAAATCCATCTTTACAATGCAGAGGAAACACAGAGGCTGTTTCATTCAAGAATGAAATGTAATTGAATCAGTGACTCACCCAATTTGTTCAAAAACACTGAATCATTCAGTAACAAAACACAGCTGTGTTGCACAGAGAAGGCAACTGTTCTGCTGTGGATTTGTTTGAAACAATGTTTGTTGGTGATTATAGAGCAAGAACAAACAATTTAGTGTCAAAAAATGTAAGTCATTAATATTAACTACTTGTTTAAACTGTTGTATAAAATCAATGTCACATTTGCAGTCGATGTTCGTGAAAACAGCACTTCTGGTCGTGTGATGTTGCTTAAACTATATGCGTGTATGCGTGCATATAAGCAAGATGTCAGAAAAATCTAGGAAAAACTGACTTTATTTTTGGAGTACCTGTCTTGACCTGAAGTGACTATTTCACAGGAGTTTGTTGATTAGTGCAAAGTTGCGAAAGTTTCTTTTTCATTTTTACAAACCAGCTATTTTAACAGAAATGTAGACTTTTAATATCCACTGTACTGTATGTTCTGTAGTTATAATATTTGTAAAACTGAGTTTGTCCGTATACTGTGGGGTCCAAAAGTCTGAGCCCACCTTGAAAATATGGATTTTAAAATCTAAAATCTGGAAAAGGTTTTAGAATATTGAAAAATCAAATACAAAGAATAGGTGCATTGTGCATGCTGTTATTAAAGCAAATGGTACATACTAAAACCATTTTGATGTAAATTTGTCAATGCAAGTTTTATGACTTATGCTGATGATATTTGAGATGCATGTAATTTTTTATATCAGTTATATAGTTGTAATTCTATTTATTTGATATATTTTTAAGAGTGTCATGAGTCTTGTGTTACCTGCACTGGAGGAACCAATCAAGATTGTAAAGAATGTAGGAATGGTTGGGAGGAAGACCAAGAAGGAGCATGCGTCGGTAAGAAAAAGTTTCTCATCTGGGCATTTCTGCCTGCTTTATCTAAGAACATCTTCTGGTGGTTGGGTATTGGTCAGGGATGTCTCCCTGACACTATTTTATTATATAATTTTATATAACATTAATATAATACAATTATAGTTGAGTTAAGATGAAATATACACTAAGTACTCAATCAAAATGCCTACTGCCGTAATGCTGTGACATTTGTACTTTTAAAAGAAGATAAAATAAAGAAATAAATTACTGATAATAATGATAATAATAATAATAATAATAATAATATTATTATTATTAATATTAATAATTATAACATTTAATCTTGGCTAATTATTTATCATGTAAATGCTTAATGTTCCAGCTATTTGACTAGGCCTACTGTTACAGTGAAATATTACAGTGACGGCAGACAAAAATGTTTGAAACTACATTTGATAATTCACTGATGTATTTCAACAGGTCAGGCATGCACATTGAAACATTACTGTTACAGTGAAATATTACAGTGACGGCAGACAAAAACGCTTGAAACTACGTTTGATAATTCACTGATGTATTTCAACAGGTCAGGCGTGCACATTGAAACATTTATTCCCGTACAACACAGAGCTCTGCGCATAACATGCAGAAAAATAAAGTGTCCATGAATTAAGAAATTGTTGATCACTTTTTATTAAATCTTTCCTTTGTAAATGAATTAAGAACCTGTTGATCACTTTTTATTAAAAGCAAGGCACAATTCAACTACAGTGGAATTAAAATGCAGGGACGAAATATCCCAATAACACGTCCTCATGTTTCGAATCATCAATAAAACGTGAGTTTATTTAATAATTAATTAACTTTTGTCGAAAATACTACGTAGTGTAAATGATTTAGGCTAATTCCTTATCTATACCCTTAAAATATTAGGCTAATAGAATAGCGATTTAAGTCTGATTTGTTCTTTTGTGACTTCCCTTGTTTTTATTCAGTCTCAGATGCTCAGATATGGGGGTTGGGATAGGATAGTTTAGTAGCTTCACAGTGGGGGTGCAGGATAATACTAGCTAAAGGTGTGAATCGTGGGTCAGCCAGGGAGACAAAGAAACTTGCTGAAAGAGATCCAGCGTGTCGGCGAGAGAGACAAAAAGAAAAACTTCTGTTCTTAACTTGTTGCCTGTACTATTTTCATTTTGCACTGTTTTAATTGTACACAGCAACTTATTTGGCAATACAAATGTAAAATATAGCAAGAATAAGATTCTATATTCCTCATTTTACATAAAATCACGCAGGGAATAAACAGTTGTAATAGGCTAAATAAATGGGCTACTGTCTGGAGACTTTCCCTTGAAGATAAAGCAATACTATTTAGTAGTTAGTAGGCTATTATTTTATTTATTTATTTATTTTATTTTTTTTGTCATTTAGTCAACAAAAATGTTTCAAATCTTTTTAAAGCTGTAATAAACATATTCAGCCAACACTGATTTGTTTGATGGCGTACGGATCTGTTTTGAAATTTGTTGTTTTTCTTCTGTTGCTTTATCATTTATCCATTGGTTATCATTGTCAGTCATCCCAGTTCCATGAGTGATTCACAAAACCAAACGCTTGACCAATCTGCTGTTTCTTAAAGGGTTAGTTCACCCAAAAATGAAAATTCTGTCATTAATTACTCACCCTTGTGCCGCTGTGATTTATTACTTACGGCATGAGCGTGAGTAATAAATCACAGAATTTTCATTTTTGGGTGAACTAACCCTTTAAGCATCAAGAACGGTAAAACAAAGACTGTCATCCAACATCGGTTAAGAGCGGTTAAGTATCAATTAAAAATAAACAGCCTAATACTAATAAAAATTAAAGAAAAAGAATAACAAAGATCATTTTCGGATCAATAAATGTACATTTCAAATTAAATATGTTGGCTTGAGAAGGCTATCTCGAGCCAGGTCTGTTGCAGCATTGTCCACTAGCCTATTTCAGCTCTTAAAGGATTTGTTCACATTCAAATGAAAATTATCCTAAGCTTTACTCATGTTCGTACACAGATTTCACAAACAAATTTGTGTGCACGCAAGCTTAGTAAATGAGAACCATTGATTTTGAGCCAAAATGTGACCTTGTTCTTGTGTTGGAACCTTGTAGGAGGCCCAGTTTATTAAAGACTTTTTGGATGTTTAATGTGTGTGATGTATAATTCTCATATATTTTGTCTTTACCTGTATTGATCCTGCATTTTCCTCATTTTCCAAATTTTCTCTATTGCAGATGTCAATGAGTGCAGCAAAGATTCAACTCCATGCAAAGATAACCAATACTGCCTAAACACAGATGGTTCTTTCTCCTGTAAAGGTTTGTTGAAATAATAATTATGTACCCTGTATATCTTTAGTAACGCTTTTTTAAGGTGTCCTTGTTAAGGCAAATTCACACTGCACTAACAGACACAGACAAATCACCAGATTACTGTACGTCACTTCACAGACATTTCACGACCTGACAAACGTCGATTGAACATGTTTAGTTCAGGAAAAGAATGCGCTCACCAATGCTGACAGGGGTAACACTAATCCGACAAAGTGTCTATTTCTATTGTTCCGCGTCTGTTGGTGCAGTTTGAATTAGGGGTGTGCGATATCACGATTTTTGAGCGTGAACTACTAAAATGTCTCCATGATCTGCTTTTGAAGAAATATCATAGTATTATGCTAGAGTGCATTCTATCAGTATCTATTTTCATGCTTGAAGAAAAATTTGGTCTCTGTTTGCACTTCGAATATTGAGAGAGTACTTTGATTATGGTTGCACTTAAAGACTAAGAGAACTGTGTTATTTATATTTATACTGTTTTTATTATTACTGTCTGATGAGACTCATATGAAATCATACAGGAGAGAAGCCAGGGAGCAAAACATTTTACAGTGCTTTGAGTATTGTATTTTTTTTTTTTTTTTTTTTTTTTTACTGTATATGATGATTCATATTCAGAAAGTAGAACTGAAATGTCATTCATTATAAGATTAGTTAAAACAAGTCAAATGCACCTGCAGACTATTTTTCTAGTCATGTATTTAGTCATTGAGGATTTAAAAATAATGTGTAAAAATCTCATCTTGTCTCGTCTCTTCTTGTGAGCTGTCTCGTCACTCCCCTATTGTATTGTATTTGTAATGTGCATCTTTGTTCTTATTTTTAATAACAAAGGTAAAATAATGAAATAAAGATTTTCATCTTCGCCCACCCCTACTGTGGCATAAATGGTTTCATTTATATTTTGTTACCTTGTAAGTAGGGAAATTAGTTCAGCTGCTCAGTCACTTGCAAAATATTAAAACCAACATGAAAAAATTATGAATCGTGATCTTCCTGAAATAAAATTGTGATAGATTTTGCCATATCGCCCACCCCTAATGTGAATTGGCCTTTTATAGTGTAATAACACAAATTAGTACTGAGTAATGACCAATATTAATTAACAGTGTACTTACAGTAGGTTTAGGTTAGTTACTTGTAATTATGCTTAAATTACTGTATTAAGTACATGTAACATGGACACTGTAAAATAAAGTGTGCTGCTATTTTATATCCCAGCATGCAATATTGGATGCTCTGGTTGCAAAGGACCTGGTGCTGATAGCTGCCTCACCTGTGCTGATGGCTATAAGGACGAAGAAGGCACCTGCAAGGGTATCACTTATCTTCATGCTCATAAACATTGTGTAATATACCTTACCTGTGTTTGCGTTGTCTCACATGGTAGAACTTCAATGGCAATGATCGGAGTTGGACCATACACTCTTTTATGGCTTTGTAGATATGTGAGAAATTGGAAGCAGTGTGTATTAAAGAACAGCAGGAGCGTGTTAAGGTTGAAGGAAGCATTATGCTAGTGTGCAACTGGTTTTAGAGCAAATCCTTAGTGAATGTTTGCTCTTGGTGTGAATAGGTACTTACACTGTTTACACAGTTCACCCAGAAATTAAAGTTATGTTATTATTTACTTACCCTGAAGTTGTTCCAAACCCATCTGATTTTCTTCTGCAGAATACAAAAGGTGGTCATTTAATGGATATCCTTTGGATAAATTCAATACAATGGCAGTAGATGATGACATAATTTAACACTTACTTTAATAAATTACCCATGAGTATGATGATATTGCTTATCATTTTCCAAGTGCTTTGATATCAGGTTATTTTCAACCAAAACCGATCAGGGCATTTGGTAAACTATAAGTAAGCTACATGTACTTTATTGCTGAAAATCTTGGGTGCTTTAAGCGTTTAAGTGAATGTACTGTCATTGCATTGAATTCACCCAAATAAATATTCATGCAGATGAAAGAAATAATACAGCTTTTAAAGAACATGGGGGTGAGTAAATAATGACACAGGCTTGAGTGAGTGATTCCTTGAGCATTTGTTTGTACCACCACTGAGGTTTTCAAAAGAAAAGGTTTTCAACATTTCTACAGTGATGTTCAGCCTTTTTTCAATATCTGGGAACCACACAGATACTACAAGCTTGCTTGGAATTATATTAGTTATAGTAAGATAGATAAGAAGTTGTTTTATGCATAAATTCATACTTCTATAATTTTGCTCTTTCATTTTAGAAGAGAACAAGGACGAGTCTGCATTTAATTCTGAAGGTGTCCAAACTGGCGACTCAACTGAAAAACATGAGGACCTCTGATGTCACATGGCTTGGATGCAGAAAACAACCACCAGGACACAAAATTAGCCTAGGGACCACTAGTACCTGCACCAGTAGGATACTAGTAAATACTGTTAGCTCTTCATCTGCAGTAATCATAACTGAAAGGCACTTAAACTTACTTCTCAGTGAGCAAGATTTAATGTGGTTTTTTAACTTATATGCTGATTTGGATGTTTTTTCATTTTGTTTGTTTGTCTTGAATATGAAATAAAGTCAAACTAAAACATCCATTTTCTTTAATTTTCAAAAGAGGTTATATTTACAAACTCTAAGCACAGGCTTTTTTATATGAAAAATATTGGAAATGTTCACATGGTTGTGAACAGAGCTATACCATATACTAACCTTAAAAATGGTGCATCCTGTTCATTAGATCTGAGATAGATAACCTCTAATGTATAATCATTAAAAATGTGGACGGTGGATCTTCAGTCGAAATTAAGTGAAAATTTCTGCATCAGTAAACACTTGAAAATAACAAAAAAAACTTGTTTTTAAAATTATGAAGCCTAAGAATTGCAGATAATTTACTTTATTGTGCTCTATGAAGGTGCTGGAGCTGATCCAGTGTCTTGGGCCAAAGGCAGGAAAACACTTGACAGGTGGCCAGTCAATCAAAAGGCTAACACACACAGACAGACCATGGGCAATTTGATGTCTCATTTGGAATTGCACCTGACTTGCATGTCTTTGGATTGTGGGGGAAACCAGAGTACCGGAAATATTAAAAAGTAAAAAATTTAAACATGGACTAACAATTTAAAAAATCTCAACAGGTGGTTTGTTTGCATATTCGTTACTTTTACAGTTGGGTTCAATATAGACTTATACATTGTCCCATTTTGTGCAATCTTTGTGGGTCCAGTAGAAGTAAATGGGGTTTTATACAGTGCATCCGGAAAGTATTCACAACGCTTCACTTTTTCCACATTTTGTTATGTTACAGCCTCATTCCAAAATGGATTAAATTAATTATTTTCCTCAAAATTCTACAATACAATACCCCATAATGACAATGTGAAGGTTTGTTTGAAATCTTTGCAAATTTATTAAAAAAAGTAAAATAAAAATAAAATAAAAATCACATGTACATAAGTATTCACAGCCTTTGCCTAATGTTGAAGCACCTTTGGCACCAATTACAGCCTCAAGTCTTTTTGAGTATGATGCTACAAGCTTGGCACACCTATTTTTGGGCAGTTTCTCCCATTCTTCTTTGCAGGACCTCTCAAGCTCCATCAGGTTGGATGGGGAGCGTCGGTGCACAGCCATTTTCAGATCTCTCCTGAGATGTTAAATTGGGTTCAAGTCTAGGGTCTGGCTAAGCCACTCAAGGACATTCACAGAGTTGTCGTGGAAGCAACTCCTTTGTTATCTTGGCTGTGTGCATAGGGTCGTTGTCATGTTGGAAGATGAACCTTCGCCCAAGTCTGAGGTCCTGAGCATTCTGGAGCAGGTTTTCATCAAGGATGTCTCTGTACATTGCTACATTCATCTTTCCCTCGATCCTATAGTCTCCCAGTTCCTACCGCTGAAAAACATGGTATTGTGATGAGCAATGCCTGGTTTCCTCCAGACATGATGCTTGCTATTCAGGCCAAGGAGTTTAATCTTTGTTTCATCAGAACAGAGAATTTTGTTTCTCCTGTTTTGAGAGTCCTTCAGGTGTATTTTTGGCAAACTCCAGGTGGGCTGTCATGTGCCATTTACTGAGGAGTGGCTTCCGTCTGGCCAATCTACCATACAGGCCTGATTGGTGGAGTGCTGCAGAGATGGTTGTTCTTCTGGAAGGTTCTCCTCTCTCCACAGAGAAACGCTGAAGCTCTGTCAGAGTGACCATCGGGTTCTTAGTTTCCTCCCTGACTAAGGCCCATCTCCCCCGAACGCTCAGTTTGGCCAGGCGACCCGCTCTAGTAAGAGTCCTGGTGGTTCCAAACTTCTTCCATTTGCGGATGATGGAGGCCACTGTGCTCATTGGGACCTTCAATGCTGCAGAAATTTTTCTGTACCCTTCCCTAGATCTGTCTTGATACAATCTTGTCTCGGAGTTCTACAGACAATTCCTTGGACTTCATGGCTTGGCTGTTAACTGGGGGATCTTATATAGACAGGTGTGTGCCTTTCCAAATCATGTCCAATCTACTGAATTTACCACTAGTAGACTCCAATCAAGTTGTAGAAACATCTCAAGGATGATCAGTGGAAACAGGATGCACTGGAGCTCAATTTTGAGTGTCATGGCAAAGGCTGTAAATACTTATGTACATGTGATTTTTTCATTTTTTTATTTTGAATAAATTTGCAAAGATTTAAACAAACTTCTTTCACATTGTCATTATGGGATATTGTTTGTTGAATTTTGAGAAAAATAATGAATTGAATCCATTTTGGAATAAGGCTATAATGTGGAAAAAGTGAAGCGGTGAATACTTTCCGGATGCACTGTATATTAGAAGAAATTTAATACAATGGTCAGCCACCCAACAACTGCTGAGCCATATTATTATTATTTGCTTTAGATTAAAGGTTTAAGAAAATATTATATATCAAACTAAATAAGAATCTGCTTATTGATGTGATCATGTGTTATAGCATCTTATCATTAGATAAATTAATGATTCACTCTTATTAATCGTATCTCTTTTTTAAATTAATCATTTCTACATTTCTACATTTTGAGGTAATCATTCTTCATAGTCGAACAACTGTTTTAAATTCGTTAGGAGCTATAAATACAATTAAAGTGTGAGAATTAATCAATAGAAGCCCATATATTTGACATTTTTGAGACTGCATTACAAGCTGCTGAAAGCAGCAGGGGATATTCATCAGAACACCAGCTCACACACCTGGGCTGCATTTAAATTTATGCCCTTCCCTCACTATAACTTCCCTCCGTCTAGTTCGCTCGGATGTATGTCATTGCTTATGTTGCACAAGAGCCCACTACTGGCAGAACCCTTGTGTTTAAATTGAACACCCTAAGCTCTTGATCACTTGGGCTACGTTCACAGTCAGTCCAAATCCGATTATTTGTGTATTCGATTGGAATCTGATCTAAAATTATTGACGTCCACATTGGCTATGTTCAGACTGTCAGTCCAAATCCGATTTTTGTGCATATCCGATTGAAATTCAAACAGATTTAGCAAGTGTGAACGGCCAAAAATCACATGAAATGTGGTTTGAAATCGCTCTGATCGGATTTCACATGGTTTATGTGAAAACCTATGAAGGGAACAGAAGTAAAACGGCTTCTCAGGTAATTTTACGAACTTCCAGCCAAAGCCACGTCCACTTCCAGTTTTATCTGAATACAGATATAAATACAAATAATTTTGAGACTGTAAAAGATAGATACAAATTTTGGCTCCACTGCACACCCCTAATGTAAACCCACTGGGCACAGTACAATCCAGCTTAAATGGCCCACTTTACCTAAATCATGTCGCCAAAAATTGAGTCATGAGTGTTCCATTGTGTATCAGCCAGGTACTTACCAATACCAGTACCCCTAGATACAAAATTTTATAGATGAATGTTAAAATAAAATAAAATAATATGAATAAGGTAAATTGTTGATATTTTAGGCAATATCCCAGTTTAATGCCAAGTGCTTACTTTCTTCACTATACAGACAGGTGAAAGGAATCATTGAAACAATGATTAACTATGACAACAAAATGAAACAGAGACAACCAAGGAAACAGTAATATACAAAATAAAAGTCCATGAAAACTAAACTGAAATCGAAACTAAAGGTGACAACAAGGCTAAAAGGAAGAAATGAGACTTTTGTGGATGATTCACAGATATTCTGTAATCACCTGTAGGTAATGTATTTATCTAATCATGCCAAGATTAGATTCATGCCAAGATTAGATTCTAATCATGACAAAATTTGGGAGGAGCCTGGGTCTATTGAAGCATCTATTGTCACCTTATCTGAGTGCAAAACAGGATAAAATAATACAATTATGTACACTTGTTATGTGTTTATTCTTGTCAGTTTTTAATTCCTATATATATTTTTGGCTTATAAACACAAATTAAGCATTACAAACTAAATTATTATTTATTGTATTAATATACCATCTACCATCTGTCTATGGTGTCCCACTGGAATAGGCTCCAGCACGCCCACGGCCCTTTTGCCGTCAGTCTGAAGGTCTGGCTACATAAGACTAGCATCCACCTGACCCTATGGTATGGAAGTTTTTTCCTACCAAAATTAAAATGAAAAATCAAATGCATTAATTGATCAAATAATAAATCAAACACTCAAAATGGCTGCTCAAATGAGAAATCGAGAAATCAAATGCTCAAATGCAATTTCATTTTCTCATTTAGGGAAGCATGAACTGTACCAAAAATAAAATTAAAAATAATTTGTATTTGATATTTAATTTTCATTATCAATCCATTGTAAACCTGTCATAATTAAATCTATAATCCAATGCTCAAATGATAAATCAAATGCTCAAACCGACATCGCAAATGTCAAATCAAATGCTCAAATAGACACCGCACTCGTCGACTCATTGGTTGATTGGGCATTGCACTCGAAAGTGGAGTCACATGAAGCTTGCAGGTGCAGGGTTTAAACGGAATGGAGAAATCCTGCATATCAACAGAGAGAAGTTCCTTTTCACCACAAGGGAGTTGTGGCATTTTGATTAAACATTACGACATTATTTACAACAGCTTATTCAGACAAACTGACAGATAAGGATTATTTGTAGCACAATATTATTATTTAAAATTATTTGATTCAGTCCTTTTGAGAGGCAGTTTCCAAAACCAAAGTGCCACATATTTTAAAATTCAGTAGGTTAGTTCAGAAAAATGTGAGATACATTAGCGTCTAAATTATCTTGCTGTGTCCCTAATTGCCTACGTATACTATGCCCTAAAATATGGACTCTTTTTGTGAAGAAAAAGTGCATACATTTGAGTGTGTAGCAGAAGCATCTCTGGAGCTCAGCCACAGTGATCTTTGGGTTCTTCTTTACCTCTCTCACCAAGGCTCTTCTCCCCCGATAACTCAGTTTGGCCGGACGGCCAGCTCTAGTAAGGGTACTGGTCGTCCCAAACGTCTTCCATTTAAGGATTATGGAGGCCACTGTGCTCTTAGGAACTTTAAGTGCAGAAGAAATTTTTTGTAACCTTGGCCAGATCTGTGCCTTGCAACAGTTCTGTCTCTGAGCTCTTCAGGCAGTTCCTTTGACCTCATGATTCTCATTTGCTCTGACATGCACTGTGAGCTGTAAGGTCTTATATAGACAGTGTGTGGCTTTCCTAATCAAGTCCAATCAGTATAATCAAACACAGCTGGACTCAAATGAAGGTGTAGAACCATCTCAAGGATGATCAGAAGAAATGGACAGCACCTGAGTTAAATATATGAGTGTCACAGCAAAGGGTGTGAATACTTAGGACCATGTGATATTTCAGTTTTTCTTTTTTAATAAATCTGCAAAAATGTCATCAATTCTGTGTTTTTCTGTCAATATGGGGTGCTGTGTGTACATTAATGAGGAAAAAAAATGAACTTAAATGATTTTAGCAAATGGCTGCAATATAACAAAGAGTGAAAAATTTGTATATATAAAATATATATATGTCATCATAAATTGGCCTGTCGATCATCTTATGATAGTTAATGTCCTCATATACACATTCCACAATTAATGTAATTTAATTTATGCTACTATACCATATTGGAGAGAAAAGACATAGCACACTGATCTGCCAGTCTGGGGGCCTTTCATGTGGAGAACTGAGAGAAAAAGTATACAATATTACTGCATTTGAAACATAACACATTCAATTTTTCAGCAGGATAGATATTGGTTATTAATCACTCAAACCCCTTTCAGGGCTTCTCCCACACACATCACTATTTGTCTCAGACATGGTCCCTCTTTGGCCCTGTGTGGTTGCACGCTTCCCACTGCCCTTGCGGTGGTTCTGCCAGTCCACGCCTGCATTCATTCATTCAGTCATTTATTATATGGATGTAATGTATGTTTTGTTATATTTTGTGCCAGAATAAAATCACTGAGATTCAGAAATTAGTGAGGGATTTGCAAGATTATTTGCATGTCTTATAAAAATAAAATATTTACAAAAAATATTTGGATTTGAAAATTAAAATATTTTTCTATTAATATATTAGTCTGCATTTACAGTACTTATAATGCACATCTACACTCAACGGCTACTTTATAGGTACACCTGTTCAACTGCTTGTTAATCCAAATATCTCATCAGCCAATCACAACTCAATGCAGCATGTAGAGACATGGAGACATGTAGAGACATGGTCAAGACGATCTGCTGAAGTTCAAACTGAGCATCAGAATAGGGAAGAAAGGTGATTTAAGTGACTTTGAACGTGGCATGGTTGTTGGTGCCAGATGGGCTGGTCTCAATATTTCAGACACTGCTGATCTACTGGGATTTTCATGCACAACCATCTCTAGAAAGTGAGCGGCAGTTCTGCAGGCGAAAATGCCTTGTCGATGCAAGAGGTCAGAGGAGAATGACCAGCAGATGGGCCACAGCAGCAGAGGACACACCGGGTGCTACTCCTGTCAGCTAAGAACAGGAAACTGAGGCTAAAATTCACACAGGCTCACCAA
Source organism: Ctenopharyngodon idella (assembly GCF_019924925.1). Taxonomy (NCBI): domain Eukaryota; kingdom Metazoa; phylum Chordata; class Actinopteri; order Cypriniformes; family Xenocyprididae; genus Ctenopharyngodon; species Ctenopharyngodon idella. Next base: position 30,007,102 of record NC_067223.1, read on the forward strand.
AATTGGACAGTGGAATATTGGAAAAACGTTGTATGGTCTGATGAATCTTGATTTCTGCTGCGACATTCAGAAGGTAGGGTCAGAATTGGGTGTAAACAACATGAAAGCATGGATTCATCCTGTCTTGTGCCATCTGGTGGTGTAATGGTGTGGGGGATATTAGTTTTAGTTTATTAGTTTTTGGGCCACACTTTGGGACCCTTAGTAACATTGTTTAAATGCCTCAGCTTATAAATAAATAAACAAATAAATAAATAGAGAGAGAGAGAGAGAGAGAGGCAGAGTGTATATTTGTGTATATATGTACACACACACACTTTAGTAATTGCAAAAAAAGACGAACGCGAGCGATTGTGATTACTGTATTCATCATCAGTTCCTGCTCAAGTCCCACGCAAGCTGTCATCGTTTAAGCCGCTCAGAAAACAGATCCATGAGATCACATGACCTCTAATCTTTGGACTATTTCCGCTTTGGTTCAGACACTGACTGGAAAATTTGTGAAGCGAGGACGATTCATTCAAAGCGTCTCAGGGCTGTGGATCGTGCTGGTGGGGGACAATCGGGCAGAAGGAGACGCACAAACAAACGTCGCTCCGCAGACATGCTCACGCGCGTCAAATCCGCAGTTGCCAGCTTCATGGGTGGAATCATGGCTGTATCGTCTATTAATAATAATGAACGTTCGGGTGGCTCGGACCTGCCGCTCAAATACCCCTACATGAGACCGAAGTTTCTAGGACTATCGCCGGATGAGATCGAGTGCTCGGCGGACCACATCGCTAGACCTATCCTGATCCTGAAAGAGACGTGCAGGTTGCCGTGGGCGACGGGATACGCAGAGTAAGCAACTCCTGCATGCCTTACAAAATAACACTATAAAATGAACGCTAATGCACCGGCGTGGCATGGTTAACATGCAGTGATGTATAATAATAATAATAATAATAATAATAATAATAATAATAATAATAATTAAGTAATACACGTTAGGGCTGGGCGATATGACAAATCTTATGTCACGATATGAGTAATTTTATATCACGATAACGATATCACAATATAGTTATTTTTGCTTTAAATAAGATTTTTATGATATCAACATTTTCCATATCATTGAAATTTCATAATTATCATCAATTTCACTATAATTAAAAAAAAATTAATACTAGCCTAAAAAACTCTCAAGCTTACTCAGTGGTTCCCAACCTGTGGGCCGCGGCCACTAGTGATCCTCCAGGTGGGCCTCGAGATGAATTAAAATTAATTTACATATATTAATATAATTCATTAATTTAATTATTAATACGTTACATTTAATAAATTAATTAAAAAATACATTTAAAACAAGGCACCACCTCTCTCGTACTTAGGCTATTGTGATTGTTTCGGTTCAGCCCAGTCTGTTTCTCATCGTGCTGCTGTGAAATACAGACTGAACGGTGGCTCACAACGCAAACTCTCTCAGTTGGAAAAAGAAAACCTGTGTCGCTAAAAAGGTTTTGATGGATGACGATTGTAATGAAGGTAAAGACGATTACAGTGACATACAGGAGTCGTATAGGCATGCGCGAGTCCGCAATTATTGATGCGCAAACAAACCGTGCATGTGCGTTCTCGACTCACTGATCGCTATAACATCGTATTTCTGCATGAACACAGTTCAATATATAAGCGTAGTTGTCAAAATTAATGTACTGTGAGTGTTTTATAACGGATGTTTGCCGAACTAGCGTGTTTTGGAGAAGTTTGAGAGGATCAGTGGTGTTATATGTCGATAATTTTGAATGGATCCGCATAGTTTTTAAATTCAGTCCTTTGGTATCTCTCTGTGGTCTTATTTGGTATGGCAGGTTGACTTGTGCTTATTTAAGTTACTGTATTACTGAGCAGAGTAAGTACTTTTAAGTTGTAAAGAATGTCTGCAAAGTTTGCAAAACAGAACAATGAACGTTTAAATCTATATTGAGTTTCTTCTTTAAATAAATAATAACATGGGGTTGAAAAGTAATCGCACTAAAATACAAATGTTTGTGTAAATTAAAAAAAAAGGGGGGGGGGCGATTCGGAGAGGAGGTGGGCCTTGGCGTATAAAAGGTTGGGAACCACTGCTCTAGACAAATAAACTGTGATAAAGAAAGAGCAAATAAAAAAACTACAATAGAACAAAGACAGACGAAATAGACGTACATGAAAAAACTTAAAGCACTAGAAAATGTATAAAGTAATCAAAGGTATAAAAAAACTATGCATAGACTTTACTGTGTAAATTAAATATACATTTATTCTTATTAAAGTTACAAAAGCAAGCAGTGAGAAATTTTCTCTCTTTTTTGTTGTTTGATTAGCAGGTAAATTTGGATGCTGTCCCTTTAAGACTGACTGCACCGATCCATTAATGCCAAGTTTACACTACAGGATTTTAAGCCCGATTTAAGCCAGATTTGCAAGTTAACGAGCTCGCCGACAGGTCGGGCTGTGATCGGGGGAAAATCAGCGAGTGATCGCCGCTCGCCAATCTTTATGTGTGAACTACTCAAAGACACATCAAAGAGGCTCGCTGACACGTCGCCGACACCTCGCAGACGCCAGACAAATATCTAGCATGCTAAATATCTGGAGCTGTCGGCCGACTAGATATCCTGTGGTGTCATGTGTCGCGACGCATCAGCCAATGAAATATACACTGATGTCTATGGAAGCAGCAATAGAGTACCTCAGGGATGATGTTTTTTTTTTTTTTTTTTTTTTTTTTTTTTTTATAAACCTTTATTGTGTCTTAAAAACGGTGGTTGCTAACAAATTGCTAAAAGGGACTACTTCCTTTGGCGGGGACTTTAGACGTCATCATGACAAACAGGACATATGGACAGCATTTCTCATGAAAAAGTGGATAAGTATTCATACACAGCGCAGATCATAATCAGCGAGCATGTTTTTAAATCAAGTTGTTTTTTAAATAAAGTTTGAGGAAGCTTGGTGGTGGTGACGTTGATCCGCGACCATGGTTTGCTGTAGTCCGTTTGTAGCCTACTGTTAGTTTTTTATATCTGACGACTTTTAGGCTTCAAAATGTATAAATATTGTGTTAACTTGTGAAGATTACCTTGATAGACAAAACGTGTAAGTGTCATAACCCTTTGTTAAACACAGAGCTTATTTTTTGCGATTTATCCAAAAGTCTATGGAAAAATGTATTGGCTTTCGATCGAGGGAACCCATGCGGTGCTAACTTCCGGGTTGGCCTACAAAAACACATCATCCCTGAGGTACTCTATAACAATCCATTCAAATATAATTTGCTGATGTTTATTCATATCAGATACACATTGTGTAAGTAACTATAAAGCTCACTCATTCTATTGTTCTCCCAGTTCACCGGCCACATGTATTTCGGGACAAATGGATGAATTCACATTATATATTAAGATCAAGGTCATTACATAGGTTTTTAAATGACAAAACACTCACTTACACATATTTGAGAATCGGAATATCAGATAGTTGATGACATGATGAGAAAAGCAATAGATCTGTCATACAGTGTGGCCAGCTGGCCGCGGTGTGTCACTTGACAAGCATGACGCGTCGTCATGGAAACAATAAAGGGAAACGTAACAGTCGCCTTAACTCTGGGAGGTCAGCCAGAATGTTTTAAACTTATGTTTGAAAGGGTTATTTTAATTAATTAAATTTAGTTCAAAATTAAATCTAATTTCCTCCCAACATCCATTTTCAAATAAAGTCATATCGCACAGCCCTAATACACGTGCAACTTTTTGTCGCAAACATGCATTCGTTCACACTCTTGCTCTATGCAGTTTTAATAGGTATAATGTCAAATTTAGCAATGTTTACAGAATATAGGGTAGGATGCACCATATATAGGGTAGGAACCCCATATATATATATATATATATATATATATGGTGCTGGTCATATAATTAGAATATCATCGAAAAGTTGATTTATTTCACTAATTCCATTCAAAAAGTGAAACTTGTATATTATATTCATTCATTACACACAGACTGATATATTTTTAAAATGTTTATTTCTTTTAATTTTGATGATTATAACTGACAACTAAGGAAAATCCCAAATTCAGTAACTCAGAAAATTAGAATAATTACTTAAGACCAATACAAAGAAAGGATTTTTAGAAATCTTGGCCAACTGAAAAGTATGAACATAAAAAGTATGAGCATGTACAGCACTCAATACTTAGTTGGGGCTCCTTTTGCCTGAATTACTGCAGCAATGCGGCGTGGCATGGAGTCGATCAGTCTGTGGCACTGCTCAGGTGTTATAAGAGCCCAGGTTGCTCTGATAGTGGCCTTCAGCTCTTCTGCATTGTTGGGTCTGGCATATCGCATCTTCCTCTTCACAATACCCCATAGATTTTCTAAGGACCATGGATACCATGGTCCTTAAACCAGGTATTGGTAGCTTTGGCACTGTGTGCAGGTGCCAAGTCCTGTTGGAAAATGAAATCTGCATCTCCATAAAGTTGGTCAGCAGCAGGAAGCATGAAGTGCTCTAAAACTTCCTGGTATACGGCTGCGTTGACCTTGGACCTCAGAAAACACAGTGGACCAACACCAGCAGATGACATGGCACCCCAAACCATCACTGACTGTGGAAACTTTACACTGGACCTCAAGCAACGTGGATTGTGTGCCTCTCCTCTCTTCCTCCAGACTCTGGGACCCTGATTTCCAAAGGAAATGCAAAATTTACTTTCATCAGAGAACATAACTTTGGACCACTCAGCAGCAGTCCAGTCCTTTTTGTCTTTAGCCCAGGTGAGACGCTTCTGACGCTGTCTGTTGTTCAAGAGTGGCTTGACACAAGGAATGCGACAGCTGAAACCCATGTCTTGCATACGTCTGTGCGTAGTGGTTCTTGAAGCACTGACTCCAGCTCCAGTCCACTCTTTGTGAATCTCCCCCACATTTTTGAATGGGTTTTGTTTCACAATCCTCTCCAGGGTGCGGTTATCCCTATTGCTTGTACACTTTTTTTTCTACCACATCTTTTCCTTCCCTTCGCCTCTCTATTAATGTGTTTGGACACAGAGCTCTGTGAACAGCCAGCCTCTTTTGCAATGACCTTTTGTGTCTTGCCCTCCTTGTGCAAGGTGTCAATGGTCGTCTTTTGGACAACTGTCAAGTCAGCAGTCTTCCCCATGTTTGTGTAGCCTACAGAACTAGACTGAGAGACCATTTAAAGGCCTTTGCAGGTGTTTTGAGTTAATTAGCTGATTAGAGTGTGGCACCAGGTGTCTTCAATATTGAACCTTTTCACAATATTCTAATTTTCTGAGATACTGAATTTGGGATTTTCCTTAGTTGTCAGTTATAATCATCAAAATTAAAAGAAATAAACATTTGAAATATATCAGTCTGTGTGTAATGAATGAATAAAATATACAAGTTTCACTTTTTGAATGGAATTAGTGAAATAAATCAACTTTTTGATGATATTCTAATTATATGACCTGTGTGTGTGTGTGTGTGTGTGTGTGTGTATATATATATATATCTATCATACAGTATCTCACAGAAGTGAGTACACCCCTCACATTTTTGTAAATATTTTATTATATCTTTTCATGTGACAACACTGAAGAAATGACACTTTGCTACAATGTAAAGTAGTGAGTGTACAGCTTGTATAACAGTGTAAATTTGCTGTCCCCTCAAAATAACTCAACACACAGCCATTAATGTCTAAACCGCTGGCCACAAAAGTGAGTACACCCCTAAGTGAAAAAGTGCAAATTGGGCCCAAAGTTTTAATATTTCGTGTGGCCACCATTATTTTCCAGCACTGCCTTAACCCTCTTGGGCATGGAGTTCACCAGAACTTCACAGCTTGCCACTGGAGTCCTCTTCCACTCCTCCATGACGACATCACGGAGCTGGTGGATGTTAGAGACCTTGCGCTCCTCCACCTTCCATTTGAAGATGCCCCACAGATGCTCAATAGGGTTTAGGTCTGGAGACATGCTTGGCCAGTCCATCACCTTTACCCTCAGCTTCTTCAGCAAGGCAGTGGTCGTCTTGGAGGTGTGTTTGGGGTCGTTATCATGTTGGAATACTGCCCTGCGGCCCGGTCTCCGAAGGGAGAGGATCATGCTCTGTTGGCATTCATGGTTCCCGCAATGAACTGTAGCTCAGTGAACCCAGTGCCGGCAGCACTCATGCAGCCCCAGACCATGACACTCCCACCACCATGCTTGACTGTAGGCAAGACACACTTGGCTTTGTACTCCTTACCTGGTTGCCGCCACACACACTTGACACCATCTGAACCAAATAAGTTTATCTTGGTCTCATCAGACCACAGGACATGGTTCCTCAGTCTGCTTGTCTACAGCAAACTGTTGGCGGGCTTTCTTGTGCATCATCTTTAGAAGAGGCTTCCTTCTGGGATGACAGCCATGCAGACCAATTTGATGCAGTGTGCGGCGTATGGTCTGAGCACTGACAGGCTGACCCCCCACCCCTTCAACCTCTGCAGCAATGCTGGCAGCACTCATATGTTTATTTCCCAAACACAACCTCTGGATATGACGCTGAGCACGTGCACTCAACTTCTTTGGTCAACCATGGCGAGGCCTGTGCTGAGTGGAACCTGTCCTGTTAAACCGCTGTATGGTCTTGGCCACCGTGCTGCAGCTCAGTTTCAGGATCTTGGCCATCTTCTTATAGCCTATGCCATCTTTATGTAGAGCAACAATTCTTTTTTTTTCAGATCCTCAGAGTTCCTTGCCATGAGGTGCCATGTTGAACTTCCAGTGACCAGTATGAGAGAGTGAGAGCGATAACACCAAATTTAACACACCTGCTCCCCATTCACACCTGAGACCTTGTAACACTAATGAGTCACATGACACCGGGGAGAGAAAATGGCTAATTGGGCCCAATTTAGACATTTTCACTTAGGGGTGTACTCACTTTTGTGGCCAGCGGTTTAGACATTAATGGCTGTGTGTTGAGTTATTTTGAGGGGACAGCAAATTTACATTATAATTATGTGATTGTAAATGCCGCGCTTGAAGACGCTGCTGTCAGCCACTTCAGAGTTCCTATTTCCAGGGCGAATGCAACCAGGAACATGGCCTGGGGGAGAAATTAGTTCCCAGGGAACTATTCTAGTGGCTAGTTCCTATAACTGAGTTCCTAGAACTATCTGGTGCGAAAGCCCCTATTTTCTCCAAATTCGGTATTAAATTCCACTGTTACACTGATGATACACAGCTTTATGTATCTACAAACCCTGATTCCATTCTTCTGCCTGCCTGTGTTACCAACTGCCTTTACGAAGTAAAAGTTTGGTTTTCTGCCAACTTTCTCAAACTTAATGGCAGTAAGACTGAAGTACTCCTTATTGGCGCTAATTCTATTCTCTCTGGGTCCTGCAGTTTTTCTTTATCCATTGACGGTTTTTCCCTTTTTCCTTCCCGCCAGGTTAGGAACTTGGGGTCATCTTTGACAGCACCCTTTCATTTGAAGCTCACATTAATAGTATAATCAGGTCTTGTTATTTTCATCTACGTAATATTGCTTGCCCCTGTCCATTTCTCACTCTGCGTAATTGTGTTATTCTTGTTCATTTGCTTGTCACCTCTTGCATTGACTACTGTAATTCTCTTTTATTTGGTTTTCCACACAAATCTCTTTATAAACTCCAACTGATTCAGAATTCTGCTGCTCGTATCATAAGCCGGACTCCATCTGTACAACATATTACCCCAATCACTTCAACAGCTTCATTGGCTTCCTATCAAATTCAGGATTGAATTTAAAATTCTTCTCCTCACTTACAAATCTCTTTATAACCTGTCTCCACTTTAACTTTCAGATCTCTTACAGCCCTGCATTCCTTCTCGAACTCTCCGGTCCTCTTCATTGGGTCTCCTTCATACACCTTCTGCTCATCTAACCACTTTGGGCCATAGGGCCTTTAGCCATGCTTCTTCTCACCTTTGGAATTCTCTCCCAGTCAACATCCGTGATTCAGACTCGTTATCTCAATTTAAAGTTAAACTTAAAACTCATTTATTCAGAATAGCTTATCCTTTATGATTACTGTGTGCACTCAAATCTAGCACTTTTGTTTTTGTTATTTTTATAGCTGTCATATTTGTAATTGTTGCTTTCCCCTTATTTATGGTTTATTGGCATTGTTATTTGCTGTTATTTATTATTTTAATATTGTTATTGTTGCTATTAATTCTTGATGTATGGTGACCTTGAGCGATTAGAAAGGCGCCTTAAATAAAATGTATTATTATTATTATTATTATTATTATTACCATACTTGGCCTTCACATGTCACACTTATACCATTAGGACCTGGGTAGAAGATATTTTTGCTGCACTTCTCAGTTTGGAAGGACTGCTGTCAAATGGGTAGAGCAGTTCAGACATTGGTGGCATATCTAAGGGTAGAACCCATTCTCGTGCCTTTGATTATCCGTGTATGTCTTTTTTTTTTCTAAAAGTCCTTTCACATATCTAAACATGTCTTTATAGAAGGAAGTTCTTGTGTTTTATTCTTTCATACCTTACTGAAGGATATTAATCCCCTTTCCTCTGATATCGCCCTCTTCCATTGCTTTCTCAGGTGTCTTTTTTCCTTTTTTAAAAAAATTTATTTTACCTTTATTTAACCAGGAAGTCTTATTGAGATTTACAATCTCTTTTACAAGAGAGACCTGGCCAAGGTAACAGCCAAACAGTAAAACAATTTTAAAATACAACAAGTACACATTACAACAATATTTAAACACATCCTCTCAACAAAAACAATCACAAGCTTCCAATACCACTGTCTTTGTAATGCATTTAAATTCACCAATAGACACAAATTTATCTAGTTTTAGATCTTTTTGCAAATTATTCCATGCCCAGGGTGCATAATATGAAAAAGCAGTTTTCCCCAGTTCTGTACAAACTCGTGGTATGTTAAAAAGCAAACACTTGGAAGAGCATAGCTGGTAATTGCCAGAACAAAGACAAAGAAGAGTGCAGAGATAAGCTGGAAGTTTACCTAACATTGCTTTATAAATAAAAATGTACCAGTGCTGTTTTCTACGTATAGATAATGATGTCCAACCCACCATCTCATATAAAATGCAATGATGAGTACGGGATTTTGCATTTGTAATAAAACGCAGTGAAGCATGGTATACCGAGTCAAGGCATGTTAAAATAGAAGAGGCTGCATGCATGTATAATATATCACCATAATCAAGCACAGTTAGAAAGGTAGCTTCTACAAGTTTCTTTTTGGTCTTAAAAGTAAAATTAGATTTATTTCTAAAATAAAAGCCAAGCTTCAGTTTGAGTTTCCTGATTAGATTAGCAATATGTACATTAAACAAAAGCTTATCATCAATCCAAATGCCCAAGTACTTATAAAAAGGTACTCTTTCAATAACTTTACCATCAGATGCAAAAATACTAAAATTATCAAGTACTTGTGCCTGAGCTTTTGAAAAAACCATAAACTTTGTTTTCTGCGAATTTAAAACTAATTTTAAACTAACCAGAGCATCTTCCAGTAACTGAAATGCAATCTGAAGCTCTTTTACCGCCTGTGTTATAGATGGAGCAAGTGTATAAATAATAGTATCATCAGCATAAAAGTGTTTTTTTGCTTGAATGTCCTTACCCAAATCATTTATATAAATAGAAAACAAAATAGGTCCTAAAATGGAACCCTGGGGGACCCCTTTTAGATATATCAAGAAAATCAGATTTAAGATCCTCCACATGAACACACTGAGTCCGATCTACCAAATAATTTCTAAACCATTTCAATGTTCCTGGTCCGAAACCGGCACTACTAAGTTTTTTTTATCAGTAAATCATGATTCACTGAATCAAACGCCTTAGACAGATCCACAAATAAAGCTGCACAGTGTTGTTTTTTTATCCAAGGCACCAATAATATCATTTAACACTACCGTAGCAGCAGTAATGGTACTATGGCCAGTTCTAAAACCAGATTGATAAGAATTTAAAATATTATACCTGAGATTCAAAAATCTTAGTCAAAACTGAAAGTTTGGAGATGGGACGATAGTTGTTCATGTCTGAGGGATCACCACCTTTAAATAATGGGAGAACATAAGCAGCTTTCCAAATTTTAGGTAACGAGTTTGATACAAGACTTAGATTAAATATATGAGTAAGTGGCTCAGCAATAATATCCGCTGCCACCTTCAAAAGATAAGGGTCTAAGTTATCTGGGCCCACAGATGTCTTATTATCAATGCCTTTCAGCGCTTTACAAATCTGATTTACTGAAACTGGTTTAAAAACAAAAACATCCAGACTACCAGTTGCTGGTGTAATCCCAGAAAATGGTACAGTTGTATTTGCATTTAAACTGTCAAATACAGACCCAGCTTGTATAAAATGTTTATTTAACTGGCTAATCATAGCAACATTATTATTTATTTTATCTAGCCCAACCTGAATATATTCAGGTAGGCTAGAGGCTACATGAGTCCCTGACATGGATTTAATTATTTTAAAAATTTTGAAGGGTTATTTAAATTCTCTGTAACTGACTTTAAATAAAACTCAGATTTAGACTTCCTAATCATCATAATCACTTAGGTGTTCTATCTCTTTTTGCCATCTGGATTTGAGTGATGTTGACATGTTCTTTTTTTGAGAAAACTCAGATTACATAAGAGATGGCAGAGAGAATAGTGACTCATGTCCAGTTTTCAAAAATTATTCATTCCAGTGTTTAGCTTTAAAAAAAACAACCTCTCTCATATTCTGAGATTGTTTCTGAGCCATGCCAGTCTTCCGTCACAGCGCTGTGTACAGACAGAACTGCAGGTCAAAACATCTGATGCCTGTGCATTATGATAGCAAACTACAGTCGACGAGTCTCGCTTGTAAATTTTTTATGGATGATGATTGTAATCAATGTTAAGATGATTGTAGTGACATACAGGAGTCATACATTAGGCACATGTAAGTCCATTATTTTTAATGCGCAAACAAACTATATGTGCGCTTTCTGCGCACTGATCGTTAACACTGTATTTTTGCACAAGCACATTTCAGTATGGTTGCAAGATTGTCAAGAAAATTCATGTCTGCCAAGTGTTTTGGAGGAGTTAGTGAGGGTCAGTGGCAAGGGCGGTTCTGGGCCGTTTTTAGGTCAGCTTTTTAGCCCCCCTAAAACTATAATCACCTACAATCTGAATGATCAGGCTAGTGCTGCTTCCTCAAGAAAGTTTATTGTTTTCACGTGTTTTTAAGTCTTGTCAGTTTAAACATTCGTGTGATTTTTAAGCCATTCATTCACAAGATGCTGTGAAGGAAAACTTGCGCACTGTGAGTGTGCTACAGATGGGGTCTTTAATATGACTTTTGCTACTACTTGTCACAGTGAATGTCTCACTTGATGTCTTTATTTTTTTTATTCTACTATTTTTATTCCAATTTAAGGCACAGATGAGATATAGACATCACGTAGACATCACAGACGTTGCAGTGAATTTTTTTTTTTTTTTTTCTCTAACACATATTGCAACACGCTATTTAACACGGCTCACTGCAGTGTGTCAGCAACTGCGCAATTAACTTTCTCTTCACTTATTCCTCTCAATGAACGTGACATCTGCATCTGTCTTATAACGTGACGTCTGAGTGTGTGTGTGTGTACAGGTTTATATTACATATTAAATTAGGTTTTTTTTCAAAAATGCAGAAAGTTTTGTGTGATGGGTAGGTTTAGGGTTAGTGTAAGGGGATATAATATACAGTTTGTACAGTATAAAATCCATTACGCCTATGCAGAGTCCCCACAAAGATATAAAAAAAAAAACGAATGTCTCCACAAAGAGTAAGTTTAAAAAAAAATTTAAAAAAATTGATATATTGTATTTTTTTTTTATTTTTTTTTTTAAGTTTATTGTTGGGGTTATTATTGTTTATAATTTTAATGTAGGCTACAGCACTTTGCCATACATCAGTGATCGCCAACCCGTCGATCGCAATCGCATCAACTGGTAGCCTAGATCTGAGACTGTTTCTGTAGATCCTGTAAATAACAGAAAAACAATGGCCTACATTATGTCTGATATCCAAAATAATACAATTAGGCTATTTGCAAACACAAGAACTAATATAAACACAAAACAATTTATGTCCTATAGCTTACTTTACTGTAGTTTGCCATTTGTTTATTTAGGCTATTTATTTATTTTAATTTTTAAATTAAATTAAAATTTAATTTTTACACACTTTGTTTGTGTGTATATATACCTCAATGAAATAAATTTTGAAATATAAAAAAATAAATAGGCCTAAACAAATGCTCAAACATCCATTTTGAAACATTTTTTATTCCTTCAGTGAAATGACACACTACAGTCTGTAAAACTATGAAATAAATATCAGTAAATAATGGTAACCTAAATGATAAGACAGTGAAGTATTATTCTAAAAAACATTTGTTTTTTTATTTCCACACAAAGATGCGTCATATAGCCCACCGCTCTGCGCTTTGAGAGGGATGTGGGACACAAGCAGGAAAGAGACCATTTCTCTTTAATAATATCTTCATGTTATCTCCTGATGTTACAAGCAACTGACACTTGTTGTAAAAGGTCTGAAGAGCTAGTTTTATCTTCAGACATTCAGGCTATGTTTGATTTTGCGCTGCCAGAGAAAGCGAAACTAAAAATCACCGGTGTGAAACGTGCTATACAAATAAACTTGACGCGCCTTATAAAGTCTAATAACAAGCACAAACTGTGTTAAATAGAAATTGACGTGCAAGCAAAAAGGTTTCTGTCCTACGGTGTTTTTTTCTACTTTACCACAGTAAAGAATGCGAATATAATAGGCCTAATTAAAAGCAAACCAAAGGAAGAAACGTGTATATAATCCCCTGCGTGAGTGAAGATTTGGGAAAAGAAACAGAGATTCCATGTTCAGTGGAATAACTAATGGAATATTTTTAAATTCTCTGTCGGGTGACCAGAACGTGATTCGCAAAACAGAATACAAAGCCGACAAATCTTAAATTTATGGACTCGCGTACCTCTCTCATTTGGCATGAACCAAAATGTTTTCATGGCTGCGATGTCACATTTAATTGCTAACCTATTAGCCTATTTCTGCTATAAACAGCTTTGTGCTTCACTCTGTCATATTCACGTAAAATACTGGCACAGCCCTATCAGTGGGTACTGAATATACCCGGATACTCAGTACTCCTGGTACTACAGAAATGCTGGTATCGTCACATTTTCAAAATTTCAGTACCGACTTGATACTGAAGTACCGGTACTTTTGACAACACTAGCAGGGAACATAATTTTTAGCAGCTCTAGAAGAAAAATAGTGTCATTGTCCAGCTTAAGTAAATTCAGTATTGATTCATTCCATTGTAAAAATCATTAGTTATTCATTTAGTTCATTTATTTATACAGCAGCTCTGGAGAAAACAGTGATGTCATCGTCCAGGTAAGTTCGCATACAATGGTGTCAACGCAGGCAGATCAGTAATATTGTTGAATATCAAGTCAAGTCAAGTCACCTTTATTTATATAGCGCTTTTTACAATGTAGATTGTGTCAAAGCAGCTTTACATTGATAACTGGTACATTATTTGGCTGCACAGCAGGAAGAATAGTGTCAATGCAGGCAGATCAAAGCACTGTTGAATATCAAATGTCAAGTCAAATGTCAAGTGTCCCCAACTAAGCAAGCCAAAGGCGACAGCGGCAAGGAACCCAAACTCCATCAGGTGACATCAGGTGGCAGACAAGTGGCAAATAGGTGTTTAAATGGAGAAAAAAAACCTTGGGAGAAACCAGGCTTAGTCGGGGGGCCAGTTCTCCTCTGGCCAACAGTGCTTTGTTACGATTCAGGTAGCTATCATAAGTCCGACAGGATCGCAACATTCAAAGTATTTATTCCAGTTCCATCCAATTGAGGATCGTATTCATCACGGCGGTATGGGCAGTTGTTGAGAAACTGTGTCGTGGCTGTCGTGTCGATGAGGCCCTCACAGTGGATGATCTAGTTGACTCAATCTCTGCTGATACTTCAGGGCTGCGTTGTGGTCGTGTCAAGTCGCAGGTCCTTGGTCTCACCTGGATACGGCCCGGATCCGGTTAACTACGGTGAACCTCGGGATAACCAGAAAGACTAATATTAGCGTAGATGCCATTCTTCTTCTGATGTAACGAGTACATCAGGTGTTATAGGAAGTGTTCCCGGTTCCAGCTGACCTAATTTATGCAGCCTAATAATCATTTAACAGATTTGAAAATATAAATTGGTAATGTGTTAGGTGTATGCCAGATTAAAGAAATGCGTTTTTAGTCTAGATTTAAACTGACAGAGTGTGTCTGCTTCCCGAACAATGCTAGGAAGATTGTTCCAGAGTTTAGGTGCCAAATAGGAGAAGGATCTACCGCCTGCTGTTGATTTTGATATTCTAGGTATTATCAGCTGGCCTGAATTCTGAGATCGCAATAGGCGTGAAGGACTATAATGAATTAGGAGCTCGCTCGGGTACTGGGGAGCTAAACCATTTAGTGCTTTGTAAGTAATTAGCAAGATTTTAAAATCTATACGATGTTTAACAGGAAGCCAATGCAGTGTTGACAGAACTGGGCTAATATGGTCATACTTCCTAGTTCTAGTAAGAACTCTATCTGCTGCATTTTGTACGAGCTGTAGTTTATTTATCAGGCGAGCAGAACAACCACCCAGTAGAGCGTTACAGTAATCTAGCCTTGAGGTCATGAACGCATGAACTAACTGTTGTAGCGAATTAACTCAAAGGGGAAATATTAATAATTATTCATAACTCATTATGATTATTAATAATGATTAATTATGAATATGTAAATCAGTTAATCAGATTAACTGGATGTAGCTACATTAATATTACAATCAATTAACCTGTTCGTCCAGCGAACACTCAGTGTTGATTGTTTATTAATTCTAAGAAATGTTCATTTCCAGGTTATGGAAAAACAACATTCGTATTGTACAGTACTACTCAGAGCATGTAGTCAGGATCTAAATCATTTAAGAGGCAATTTATTAGCAGACGGAGTCAGAACCAAACATGTATTGTGCACAATCTTTATTAACTAACTCACAAACACATAACTAAACTAACAGACACATAACATACACGAAGGTCACAGACATACATTGGTAAGAATGAGCAATGATATGATAATGAGAGTTGAACCGGAAGTAGAACTGTTGATAGAGCTATAGGAAAAAGTCATAGACAATCTGGAAAAGAATCATCAGTTTCCTCAGTAATAAAACACCTTTGCTGACAAAGGTAAGTTTTACAAATCAGTACTAAATCGCTGTTTAGTGTTCAAATGTACGATACTTGCAAGATGCCTTTAGGCTGAGGAGCATCGGATCTGCAGGCTGGGTTGTAATCTTGATGTTTCGGTCCGAAGTTGTTGCCAGTATCTTCTGCGTTAGATGAAGTACTATGAAAACTTATAGATGAGCACATGGCTGGGTTGTAGGCCGAGGCCTGCAGGCCTAGGCCTACAGGCCTGCAGCAAGAAGGGGGTCTCTTCAGTCGTCCAAGAAGCAAGGAAAGAGAGATAGTGGCATTGTTCACTGGCTTTTAACCTCTGGTCAAAGTCACACCTCTTAGTTGTTGACCGGACCAATGAAGATGTTGTATTTCCGGGCGATAACACGCCTCCTGTCAGGGCTTTTATGATCGAGCAAGATTTACTGGCTGAGTTTTGAAGAAGAACTATTAAAGATTCTTGTAATACTGATGTGTTGCACAGGTATGGACATACCGCATACACAAGCATTTAAATCTTCTCGATACGAACCCATAGACACTAAACATGGCATAATTGAAGTTACCTTAAATGTATCATAAAACATGTGAATTCAATGAGTGCAATACAACAACAGCAATAATGGATACCATTTCCTAGGGATGTGCATGTTCATTTATAGAACGGTCTGTCTATAAAATAATGCAGGAAAGTCTGTGTTCTGTGGGGAAAATGCAGGAAAGATGCACGTTTCTGTGTCTCTTCTCTGCTCTTCCATGTGGCAACCACATTCTTTAACGCAATAAAACTTGTAACTGAGAACTTCTCGGGGGATGGGGGACAGGCCCCAGAGTGCTTTAAACAATTATTGGTTACCTATAACAAATAATTGTGTCTGATTTGTCTCAGTCGTTACATAATTCCCCCCTTTCGATCGTTGTTGTCCCTCTTATGGCAACAGCGAGCGATGTTGAAGGCGCAGAAAGATCAGACACACCACTGGCACACAAGGCTGGGAGGCTGTGATGGGCTCTGGTTGTATGCGTCTCCTGGAGTGGTGGTCGTTCCATGGCGGTTGATGTAGACCGTAGACAAGCTCAGGTCTCTGAGCTGGTGCTGCAGGCATCAAGGCGGCCAGTGCCTTGACAGTGTGTCACCTGTCACCCTGAAGTCAGTTAGTGTGGGCGAGATGTTTGCTGGTAGCAAGGTTCAGGTCTTTGAGCTTGCTCAGCAGGTGTTGAGGTAGCAGGTGCCTTGACAGTGTCACCTGTCGTTCGGACGCCCGTGAAGCAGGTGGTTGCAGGAAGAGGTTATGGGAGTTGTAGTGTGAAGAGTGTTTCAGACTGACCTAGGGTTGATGACAGAAGGGCAGCAGGCGTTTGTTACCTCTGCTCTCAGTCAGAAGGAGTCTGAAGTTTGCAGTGTCCCTCTGCTCTTGCGGCGGCGCCAACTTGAACAGGTCTGAGTGGTGTTGTGTGAGTGGTCAGAAGCTTGTGCTTCTGAGTACTCCTCAGGTAAGTACTGTTCAAGGAGCTCTCTTACTAGCGTTAGAAGCTCCTACAGGTCCGATGCAGGCATGTGCAGTCGTCCTTGTGCAGCCTCTGGATGGCTGCTGTGTGAAGGATGGGGAGGTTGTTGCTGGAGGTCTTCGAATGTCACTTCATGTGCCATTTCAGGGTTCATCTGAATGAATCCTTCTCCTTCTACGGCTGCAGAGGATTTCAGGAAATGGGCAGGTAAGGTGTCAAGTAAAAGGTTTTGGCTCCCCCCTTTGTACCTCTGTGCTTGGCTGGGGGAGGCCCTTCTGCTGATTCCATGTGGGGGAGTGAGATGTCCCTCCTGCTGTAGTTCTCTCTGTAGCAGGT
This sequence comes from Ctenopharyngodon idella, assembly GCF_019924925.1. NCBI lineage: Eukaryota > Metazoa > Chordata > Actinopteri > Cypriniformes > Xenocyprididae > Ctenopharyngodon > Ctenopharyngodon idella. Next base: position 30,024,295 of record NC_067223.1, read on the forward strand.
AAGAGTATCTCAATTTTCTTTGGACCATGTTAAGTTCATCGTTTATGTGGTCCAGCTGCTGGGTCAGAGCTTCAGTCCCAGATCTGGACACATTCAGGTGACCTTCACGGGCCTTGATTCTGGCATCTTTGTCCAAGAGTTCAGAATTTGCAGTTTTTAACGGTGACTCTTTGTGAAATAGTTCCTTTTTTCCTTTTTTTTTTTTTTTTTTTTTTTTTTTAGGTCCTTTCTGGCTGTCTTTTCAGCTGTCAGAGCCTTTAGATGTCTGTGGATTTTCTCCTGTGACTCCACTCTGCCAGGGACATTGTGTCTGTCTTGCGCCCAGCATCTCTAGCTGGTCTATGCAGCTTTTAGCCTTTGTCAGCTCCTTGTGAGATTCTGCGATCTGGAGTTTGAGGTTGTTTACCTCCTGTTTCAAACCTGTGAGGTTGTGGGCCAGGAAGAAGTTGACCTCAGTCAGATCTTTGTGATCATACCTCTGGTTTTAGTCATCTGCCTTTACTTCTCTTCCATCGTTGTCCAGTTGCTTTTGGCTCTGGTGCTGCAAGTGATCAGCAGCACTGGTTAGGAGGGTGTTCCTCACGACACCTAGCCAGTCCTTTGGTCTGCCATCTGGGCAGTTAGGCTGAGCATTCTGCAACATTTTGGCACACTTGTGGTGAGAGTAAGGGCAAGAGACTAATGCAAGATCAAACAGTGTTTGGAGCTGAAGGCACAGTGGGCAGCTAGGTGTATAGCATACAGCTAGGTTTAATAAATGACTTAAGATGGATCTTATGGTCAAATTATTTCTCAGAACTCGCTGATGGCTCACAACAGGTTTGATCTCTGAACCAATGAAAAGAGAGAAAGGAAAAGGAGCGCTTTCCTATTAGATTGGGTTTATTAGGGGTGCTCAAAATTATGCCATAGCAATCGTTTAAATTACTTTTGTAACTGGCTCATAAAATTGAAGCAACTGTTGTAAATAAACAAAATCAAGAAGGAAAGTATGTCTAGTTACTTGTGGTTCTATTGGGAAATTAAACCACACGAGAGCAGAAAGGAAAATGTAAATAAATCAAGTCGATGAAAGAAATAATACTAGTAAAAACGAATAGCTGATTGCTATTATGATTAAAATCAATAAAAAGATTTAAAGAAGTGATTAAAACAACAGAATGACCTGGTATTGGGAATAGTCAACAGCACTAGCGATTAACAGTTAGATTAGCTTTGGTGATCAGTCTATAGTTGGTCACAGCTACAGCATGTTCAGGACCACACCCTGTGTGTGTCCCTCCCTGAAGTTTAGTCAACGTGCTATTGAAAAATCTCAACAAATCCTAGAATTCTTCTTTAGCTAAACAGTTTACATGTAATTGAATTTAGATTTAATTACCCTAGTAACTGCAGATTTAGCTGAACAGCGTTCAGGGAGAAGTGCACCTAAGTGCAGGTGAAATTAGCTGAGAAGAATTAAAGGCAAGGAAAGAGAGAAATCAGAAAACCAGGAATGTGGTTTAGATCACTTCACACTGCATACATACAAGCTGCTAACCGGTACATGTAGAAGTCATTAGTTAGCTTAGCCTGAGCGGAAGGGCCGCTAGGTGAGGTTAGCGTAGCCACCTAGCTTGGTTTGTTTACAATATGATGTCATGAGGTGGTGAGTTAGTACTTCCTGTGACGTTGTTGTCATGGGAAGCAGTGCGCGTCAGAGCAATTCACCAGTTCATGAAGAGTGTCTGCACATCTGAAAAGAGTCCTGCATCGAGTTAAAATGTGGCGCTTATACTTCACAATATTCAAAAATTAGATGTTACATTCAGTAAAATGCAAATGTGGTTTTACTCATGTAAACCCTTCTCTCTACTTTAAACAACTTCTTGACTAATTTAAAGAGTAGTTACACCGATTTGCCGTGAGTCAAAACTGGTCTAAGCGCGCAGAAGTCTCATCTTGTGAATAAATACTGATGTTTCTATCGGCCAATGAAACATAGTATTGATCACCGGGTAGCTATGCTTGTAGATGCAGCTACAGTTTAGATGAATGAGTCCCTCTGACTATAATTTCTAAGGTCTTTGCTCTGTAGAAAGGAAACCTTCATCCAAATCTACATTCATATAACACTGTACTGAGATTTTTCATCAGAAACAGGTTAAGCAATACTGCAATTGGTATTTCTTCAACCAAAGTAGAATAATCACTTCTGGTACAGTTTACATGCTGCTGAGCTGAGATTCCTTTGTCAAAACAGACTTATGCTCTAATACTGAAATTAGGTTTTCTTCGCTAAAATCAGATTAACTTTACACTGATACCATTTGACACATGTTAAGATGTGTTAAGACACTTTCTGTTACAGCAGAGGTGTCAATTCAAGCTATAGTTTTATCTGCATCTAACAAGCCAGCAACCACCGATCTACATGCGAATCAAACGTCGTGTCAAATGTCATGTCGGAATTATCAATTATTAAACACACTTTTAGTTAGATGGTGGTTTAAGCGAGTGGCGTTAGGCCGTGCTAGCTTAACCAGCTCAATCTAGTGTCATAGTGACGTAGCTGGAGTTAGCATTTCCTTTGACAAGTCGATGTCATGGAAGTCAATGTGTAGCAGTGCCCAATCGAACAGTGTATATCAAATGTCTGCAGGTTTCAAAATAGCTTGTCGTGGATGGTCATGAGCATTTGAGACTTACACATTCATTCAAGGTTCCCTTCCACTCAGTGAAATTCATATTTTACTAATGCAGACTCCTGCTTTCCTGCGAACACACATTTTCACCTACTTTAAAAGCTTTATGCCCTATGCTGACTAGGAACCTTTGTAGAAGCTATGTGGGAGGCACTGTGTTTGCAGTTCCAAGTCACTGGGGTCTTAAGAACCCCTTCTGAGGGGCCTTGTGTGTTACAGGCCTTCTGTGTCAGGTCACATGAATGGCATTGTGTGAGGGCAGGTTGTGCTGCCCAAAAAGGTGACTAACTGGTGTAGGAGGCAAAGGTCCTGTTGGTGTCCTCCATTCATTCCAGGTTTGTCTGAGTCTGTGGCAGTAACCTTGGGACTTTCAGATCTGCCCTGCTTGGTGTCGAGGGCAGCACTCAATCTGCGTTCAGACTTCTGGGTCTGAGAAATCCTTTCTGCTGACTGGTTTCAGCTGCTAATAGTCTGATTGGAGGTTTTCTGGCTGTTAAGTCAGAAATCGTTGTGATTCTGGTTGGATGTGATCCAGAACTGAGAGCCTGTCTTGGTGGGTCACACCAGTCAGGGACTTAGGGCAAAAGGAATTTCTCATATGTTGGCATGGGCGCTGTGGTCTTCTAGGCTGTGGGCTCTGGCCTCTCCCCCCTTTGTGTAGGGTTGGAGGGAGCTTGTGCTGCTGCTGTGAAGTCCATCAGGGTGCATGTTCCTTGTGTGGTCCATTTGCAGTTGGTCGGACTGTTTCAGTTCTTTTTGGACCAAAACGAGTTTTGTCTCCCACGCTGCTGAATTGCTGAGTCAGTGTTTGGATTTCAGCTCTGCATGCGGATGGCCTTCAAGGGCCTTAGCTTTAGTGTCTCTTTAAATTCAAACAGTTCTTTACGTTCTTTAAATGGCGAAGTTCAACAGCTGTCAGAGCCTCCTGAAGACTGGTGACCTCCCTCAGTTGCTCTGCTCTGTTAGGGTCCTTGCATCTGTCCTGTGCCTTCTCACACTGTGTGGGTTGGTTCTCTGTGGAACTCTGTGACTTGCAGCGTTCGTTCATTTACCTCCTGTTGGAAGCCCGTATGAGCATGGGCTAAGGAGAAGATGAAGCTCTTTGTGGCTCAGGCCGGGTGTCAAGTGTCCGCTGGTGCTGCCGACCTCGCTGTCCCTTGCTCTGCTGTTGCAGGTCGTTGACTGTTTTGGCTGAAGGGTGTCCATCACATTGTTCTGCTGGGTCTCCAGGGGGTCCTGGATGGCAGGGCTGGATGTCCTAGGCAAACTGGCACACTTATGGGGACGAGAGAGAGAGAGAGAGAGAGAGAGAGAGATGGCACAGGCAAATGCAAGTTCGTACAGCTATGTGGGCCAGGTAGGGAGTGAATAGCTGAAGTGGGTGAAGCCGATATGAGACTTAGTGCTGGTCACAACTAAGGGGTTTGAGTATCTTTGTTGACAGCTGTAAGCTGTGTTGACTGATGACTGGGCTGGTACATGTCGTTAAACTATTACTCAGAATACTGATGGTTCTTTTCCATAGGTTGTCACCATGAGGGTAACGAATAGAACAAACTGGTAGAAATAAGATGAAATCAGAAAGGGGAAAGGAAGAAAAGTGTTTTACCTATTTAGTTTTGCTAGGAGATATGGTTAAGCAGGTGTCACTTGTTCAAGTAATCGCCTAATCTCTAGGCTAACAGAGAAACACCAAATGCCTTGAGGTCCAAAGGAAAAACAAAGGGAAGAGTTTCTAGTCCTTTCCGGAGCCAAAAGTGCATTGGATTTTGGCCGTACTTCATGTACTCGGCACTAAGAAGTGAGGAGGGGTAGCTAAGAGATTTAGGATAGTAATAACCTATAACTCATTATACCATTATACCATATTAAGGGAACAACAGTTTCTAGAACTACTGTAATCCTATAAAAAAGGGAAGATGATGATGGTAAAATAACAGAATAAATAGGGTAAAAGCAGAAGGTCCTTTTAGCTCTAGGGAACCTAAAGGGGAGGTGAATACCCAAGTTGATTTAATTAAATGCTAAGTTTAATTAAATCCAACTTGGCTGAATAGAGATATTCAGGCTTAAACAAAAGAAAGTGAATGAAATAAAATAAGACGCATAGAGGAGGAATAAAGTCGAAATAAAGATGAAATTAGAATTTCCTTATAGATTTAGGAATCTAAAAGGAAAGGTAAATAGACAAAATTGATTTAAATAAATTTTCAAATTTAACTAAATTCAACTTGGCTGAGTAGAGATACTCAGACTTAACAAAGTGAGTGACACCCCACACACACACACACACACACACACACACACACAAATGGTTTAAACCAGAGATGGGTGCCTTTGAGGCGTGCCTTGTGAAGCTTCGGAACCCATGTGAATCATTTGTCTTGCGTCAGTGATTCGGAGCGTGTGTCAAACTGCTAAAGTCACGTGATTTCAGTAAACAAGGCTTCATGATGCGTCATAGCTGTTTCAAAGTGATTTGAAATGTCAGTGGTTCATCTCTAAGTCCCACGAACCCATGTCTATACATGATTTGTATATGAAATGTGTATAACACATTTAAATGACGCATTTGATAAAGGGAAGAGGCGTATTGTCATGTTTGTCTGATATAGCCCAGTTTTCATTAACGAGCTCTACAGTTTACTGAAATATCGTGTCTTAACAGAAACCTCATGTTTAAGGATATTAGTTGATTCGTTGATCACTTTTAATTGATTACAACTTCAATAAAACATTTGTGAATGGTTTATTAAAGATGTCTTGTTAAGTCTTCGCTACGCTTACAGTTCTGATCCGCAAAGGATGCTTTGAGCGGTTCGAAACAGTGAATCGTTTGTGACTCAATTGATTCGTTTGATTCTGAGCTTCACAACGCTTTGTGTCCCCATCAACAGTTCAAATCAAAATCCCTCCTAAAAAGGATCCCAAAGTCTATAAAGTCTTTGGTTTGAATGCTTCACGCTTGCACGTGTCTAGATGCTAGCAGGGTGCTAGCAGCTTTTAGTCGAGGTAAAGGGTTTTAACTTGCAGGGTATACGTGTAGGGTTGCTAGAGAGCTAGATTTGGCTACACGTGGTTTGTTGTTTGCACAACAGTCTGTGATGTGGGTGCTGTTATCAGACTTTTAGAGGTGTCTGCTCTAACACGCTCTGTTGTCATGTGCCGCCAGGAGACCAATGCCAGCTTGCAACACAATCAGAATAGAGCAGAATTCTAACCGTGCTGCAAGTCCGCATTGAGAACTCCAGTGTGGCCACGCATAACTCACAAATCACAACAGCACATCACTTCACAGACAGTGGTGAATTGCTAGGTAGCTAAGCTAGAATTTACACCACAAATTCATTGCATGTGTTTCATATGGGCGGTCCAGCGCATTAATATGAATACAGTGACGTAACGAATAGTAAAAAGGCCTTAATCGGTGACTGAGGAGCATCGAACACCATTACAAACGCTGTAGTGAGATTTCTTCGTCACACAGCTAAATTTATGCTGCTTAATCTGGAATTCCGTCATCAGAAAAAGGCTTATGCATTTAAAGCTGAAAGTGGGGATTTCTTCGCCCAAGATCAGGTTAATTTATTTTAATACCCTTTGTACATGCTGCTAATCTGAGATTCCATCGTCAGAAAAAGACTTATGCATTTAAAGCTGAAAGTGGGGATTTCTTCACCCAAGATCAGGTTAATTTATTTTGGTACCCTTTCGTATGTGCTGCTAATCTGAGATTCCGTCGTCAGAAAAAGTCTTACGCTCGTTTAGCAACTGAAATTATGATTTCTTCGATAATTTCAGGTTAGTTTCTTTGTACAATTTAAACATGCATTATAGCATCGAGGAACTTTCTGCCGTTTAAGAGAACGTGCATACAAGCCATAGTTTTGCTGATTTTATCAGCAATTTGTATGTGCATGTATAAGATGTTAATAAAGATTATGTAAAAACACATGATTGATTGCTGGGTCCATCTGCAAACAATTGCTTAAAATGATGCCCGCATCCTCCACCAAAATGTAGCGAATTAACTCAAAGGGGAAATATTAATAATTATTCATAACTCATTATGATTATTAATAATGATTAATTATGAATATGTAAATCAGTTAATCAGATTAACTGGATGTAGCTACATTAATATTACAATCAATTAACCTGTTCGTCCAGTGAACACTCAGTGTTGATTGTTTATTAATTCTAAGAAATGTTCATTTCCAGGTTATGGAAAAACAACATTCGTATTGTACAGTACTACTCAGAGCATGTAGTCAGGATCTAAATCACTTAAGAGGCAATTTATTAGCAGACGGAGTCAGAACCAAACATGTATTGTGCACAATCTTTATTAACTAACTCACAAACACATAACTAAACTAACAGACACATAACATACACGAAGGTCACAGACATACATTGGTAAGAATGAGCAATGATATGATAATGAGAGTTGAACCGGAAGTAGAACTGTTGATAGAGCTATAGGAAAAAGTCATAGACAATCTGGAAAAGAATCATCAGTTTCCTCAGTAATAAAACACCTTTGCTGACAAAGGTAAGTTTTACAAATCAATACTTAATCGCTGTTTAGTGTTCAAATGTACGATACTTGCAAGATGCCTTTAGGCTGAGGAGCATCGGATCTGCCGGCTGGGTTGTAATCTTGATGGTTCGGTCCGAAGTTGTTGCCAGTATCTTCTGCGTTAGATGAAGTACTATGAAAACTTATAGATGAGCACATGGCTGGGTTGTAGGCCGAGGCCTGCAGGCCTAGGCCTACAGGCCTGCAGCAAGAAGGGCGTCGTCCAAGAAGCAAGGAAAGAGAGAGTGGCATTGTTCACTGGCTTTTAACCTCTGGTCAAAGTCACACCTCTTAGTTGTTGACCGGACCAATGAAGATGTTGTATTTCCGGGCGATAACACGCCTCCTGTCAGGGCTTTTATGAGCGAGCAAGATTTACTGGCTGAGTTTTGAAGAAGAACTATTGAAGATTCTTGTAATACTGATGTGTTGCACAGGTATGGACATACCGCATACACAAGCATTTAAATCTTCTCGATACGAACCCATGGACACTAAACATGGCATAATTGAAGTTACCTTAAATGTATCATAAAACATGCGAATACAATGAGTGCAATACAACAACAGCAATAATGGATACCATTTCCTAGGGATGTGCATGTTCATTTATAGAACGGCCTGTCTATAAATTAATGCAGGAAAGTCTGTGTTCTGTGGAGAAAATGCAGGAAAGATGTTAGACAGTATTCTAGGTTATTACGTGAAAAAGTTTTTGGTCCAGAAATTAGAATCTCTGTTTTTTCTGAATTTAGTAGTAGGAAATTACTGGTCATCCAATTTTTTATATCAGCTATGCATTCTGTTAATTTTGTGAATTGGTATGTTTCGTCAGGGCGCGAAGAAATATAGAGCTGAGTATCATCAGCGTAACAGTGAAAACTAACGCCATGCTTCCTAATGATATCTCCCAAGGGTAGCATGTACAGAGTGAACAGCAACGGTCCTAGTACTGAGCCTTGCGGTACTCCATATTGAACTTGTGATCGATATGACATCTCTTTGTTTACTACTACAAACTGATAACGGTCAGATAAGTATGATTTGAACCATGACAATGCAATTCCACTAATGCCAACATAATTTTTGAGTCTATTTAAAAGAATATTGTGATCAATAGTGTCAAATGCAGCACTAAGATCCAGTAACACTAATAGAGAGATGCAACCACGATCTGATGATAAGAGCAAATCATTAGTAACTCTAATGAGAGCAGTCTCAGTACTATGGTACGGTCTAAATCCTGACTGGAAATCCTCACAGATACTATTTCTTTCTAAAAAGGAACATGGTTGTGATGATACTACCTTTTCTAGTATTTTTGACAGAAAAGTGAGATTTGAGATCAGCCTGTAATTGACTAATTCTCTAGGATCAAGTTGTGTTTTTTTTAATAAGAGGTTTAATAATAGCCAGCTTAAAAGTTTTTGGTACGTGTCCTAGTGATAAAGATGAATTGACGATATTAACAAGAGGATCTATAACCTCTGGAAGCATTTCTTTCAATAGCTTAGTCGGTATAGGGTCTAACATACATGTTGTTGATTTTGATGATTTAACAAGTTTAGACAATTCTTCCTCTCCTAAAGCAGTAAATGAATTGAATTTTTCCTCAGGGACACTACAATGCACTATCTGACGCGATACTGTAATAGACGGTTGCATGGTTATAATTTTTTCTCTAATATTATCAATCTTGCAAGTAAAGAAGTTCATAAAGTCATTACTGCTGTGCTCTTTGGAAACATCAGAAGTTGAAGCTTTATTTCTTGTTAATTTAGCCACTGTATCAAATAAATACCTAGGGTAGTGTGTCCCCAACTAAGCAAGCCAGAGGCAACAGTGGCAAGGAACCCAAACTCCATCAGGTGACAAAATGGAGAAAAAAAACCTTGGGAGAAACCAGGCTCAGTCAGGGGCCAGTTCTCCTCTGGCCAACAAATGAACAGTGCATGATTATGATTTAGGCGGCATTACTGGTCAAAAGTCAGATTGGGATCGGAACAGTCAAAATATTCAATCCAGTTCCATCTGGTTGAAGATCGAATTCATCATGCTGTTATGGAGACGGGTTAGTTGAGGATCTGTGCCACTGGCTGTAGTGTCTGATGAGGCCTTCACAGGGGATGGTCCAGTTGACACAATCTCTGCTGACACTTCAGGGATGTGTTGTGGTCGTGTTTAGGTGCAGATCCTCCATCTGATCTGGATACAGCCCGGATCTGTCTGACTACAGTAAACCTCGGGATAAACATAGAGACTAATATTAGCGTAGATGCCATTTTTCTTATGATGTAATGAGTACATCGGGTGTTATAGGAAGTGTTCCCGGTTCCGGCTGACCTAATTTATGCGGCCTAACAATCCTTTAATGCAGTGGTCACCAATCTTTTTAAGCCCAAGATCCCTGACATTGACCTTTATGAAAGAAAAGATCTTCCTATTGAAGAACTGATAGAAAAAGACAGCCTAGATTGTATTTAGTATTATTTTTTTTTTTTTTTTTTTTTTTTTTTCATGGCCAATTCAGATTCTGATTTATTTATTTATTTTTACAATCAAATTGGCTGATTCCAATACTGGTTCCGTTATTTTTATTATTATATTATTTATTTGCTCTATAACAAGCAAACTGGCCTTAAACAAAAATATCTAGCCATTTCAAATTAGAGGTAACCACTGCTTTTTAATCACGATCCAAACAAAGATGTTACACACGTTGCATGAGCAGTTGTTTTTGATTTGAATTAGATTTAATTTCAAAAGTTAAAGCAAAAACAGAACAGTCTGACTTTATCCTTGTGAAATTATATGCTACACACAAAAAAGCATGAAACAAAAACAGCAGACAGGCTGAATGAGACGCAAAAGAGGAAAATAAAATGCCATCGCCATCAAAACTTTTCTGAAGACAGTAAGTTCCCTTCAGAGGTACATTCATATAACCCCTCACCCCCAATTCAATATTCATATTTTCTTCCTATTTTTCGAGCTTCGTGAACAGTGAGCTGCTCTGCCTGCTACAGAATTTTCTCTTTGCGTCCGTCTTCAGCGTCTCTGGCCATTTGTTAACAGCCATTTACAGACTCAGGCATGATGTGGGCTATTTACCTTTATCACTGTCCCAGTAGCTCCCAAAAATAATAGAAAAATAAATACAAAAATACAGTACAAAGAATGGAAAAATGTAATGTATTTTTGTACTCATATTTCTGTTATTTTCGGGAGCTACTGGTACAGTGATAAAGATCTACCAGTTGATTGCGATCGACGGGTTGGCGACCACTGCTTTAATGGATAAATTTAAAATATAAATTGATAATGTGTTATGTGTATGCCAGGTTAAAGAGATGTTTTAGTCTAGATTTAAACTGACAGAGTGTGTCTGCTTCCCAAAAAGTGCTAGGAAGACTGTTCCAAAGTTTAGGTGCTAAATAGAAAAAGGATCTACTGCCTGCGGTTGATTTTGTTATTCTAGGTATTATCAACTGGTCAGAATTCTGAGATCACAATAGACGTGAAGGACTATAATGCGTTAAGAGCTCACTCAAGTACTGGGGAGCTAAACCATTTAGTGCTTTGTAAGTAATTAGCAAGATTTTAAAATCTATACAGTGTTTAATAGGGAGCCAATGCAGTGTTGACAGAACTGGGCTAATATGGTCATACTTCCTGGTTCTAGCTGCTGTGTTTTGGACCAGCTGTAGTTTGTTTATTAAGCGTGCAGGGCAACCACCCAGTAGAGCATTACAATAATCTAGCCTTGAGGTCATGAACGCATGAAATAACTGTTCCGCATTTGTCATTGAGAGCATATGTCGTAGTTTAGATATATTTCTTAAGATGGAAGAATGTGGTTTTACAGATGCTAGAAATGTGGCTTTCAAATAATAGATTGGTATCAAAGAGCACACCCAGGTTCCTAACTGATGATGAAAACCTAACAGAGCAGCCATCAAGTGTTCAACAATATTCTAGGTTATTAAGTGTGGGTTTTTTGGGTTCAATAATTAGAATCTCTGTTTTTTTTTTTTTTTTCAGAATTTAGCAGTAGGAAATTACTAGTCATCCAATTATTTTTTTTTTATATATCAGCTATGCATTCCGTTAATTTTGTGAATTGGTAAGTTTCGTCTGGGCGTGAAGAAATATAGAGCTGAGTATCATCAGTGTAACAGTGAAAACTAACACCATGCTTCCTAAGGATATCTTCCAAGGGTAGCATGTACAGAGTGAAAAGCAACGATCCTAGTACTGAGCCTTGCGGTACTCCACACTGAACTTGCGATCGGTATAACATCTCTGTGTTTACCACTACAAACTGATAGGGGTCAGATAAGGATGATTTGAACCATGCCAATGCAATTCCACTAATGCCAACATAATTTTCCAGTCTATTCAAAAGAATGTTGTGGTCGATAGAGTCAAATGCAGCACTAAGATCCAGTAACACTAATAGAGAGATACAACGATCGGATGACAAGAGCAAATCATTTGTAACTCTAATGAAAGCGGTCTCAGTACTATAGTACGGTCTAAATCCTGACTGGAAATCCTTGCAGATACCATCTGAAGAATTCATTTGCAAAAACAGATTACTCCCTTTTTATTAATTCTCATAAATCATGTTTTTTTTAAAAACATTTTATTGTGCATTCAAAGTAATATCAATCAAAATGCAGTTAAAAAAATACAGGTAGCTTACAAAATTAAAAGTTCATTGATAGTATGTGTTTTTAAATATTAAAATGTTGTTTTTTAGCAAAAGCAGATAACTCCATATTCCATGTTTCAGAGTTAAACAAAACCAAGTAATTGCTTTGTTATTGCATAGACACACACTAACAGATGGGCACACTCTCACACACACACACACTCACAGAGACACACGCATGCACATGCGCACGCACACAAACTCAAAAGGACAAACAAGTTTTCAGCACGTAAGACGTGTATGGTGTACAAGCAGTTGCAGGAGTCGAAATTATAAATCCTTGATCACTAGTCAGCTTTGACGAAACTAGTGCATCTTTTCGAAGTGACTAGCAGCCTTCTTACCTGATCAGAATACTGCACGCTAAATTATGACTTATCGGGTTGTGTGCACAAACAACAAGGATGCTTGATGGTTTCTGCTGTAAAACATGAACTCACGATGCCTTGACAGTGGACAATACCGGCTTTTTTGACAAAACATATTTAGGGTTCAGAATGCTCCTCCTTGTCCCAACTTACAAAAGCCTGGACCAGCCCATGCTTCCCCCGCCTAAACTGACTGACTGGCTCGCCAGAACCTCTTTGAGTCAGACCAAAATCATTCTCTAATCTCCACCAATACTGATGTTTTTGCCTCCACGACCACTGCAGCTGCAGTCCTTCCAGCCTGCCAATACCTCTAGTGAGAATCGATTGAAAAAGTGGACAACTCTCCTAAAGCTCCAGTCGCACTGGATATAAAGCCTCACATCAGGGCTGGCCCTAGCATTGTGGGGGCCCTAAGCAGATTATATTTTTTTAAAATAGGGCCCCCCTACCTATGGTTTCACCTAACCACCCCAATGTACATGTCATACAACAACACTTTATTGTGAAGTGTTACCGATTTTTTTTTTTTTTTTTTTTTTTTTTTTTTTGTACTATGTATAATGATATTTCTTGATATGAATATATGAAGAAATATTTACTTGTGAAGCAAACATTGCTTCAGGGAAATGTATTTTAATTTAGTGAGATTAATGCTTTAATCAAGGAAAAACAATGGTTATGAAAATAAACTAAAACAAACTTAAAATAACATGATTTCTTTTGCTTGTCTAAATGAAGTGACTCACAGCGTTTTAAAATAAACTGAACTCAAACTTTAGTTATCTGACACTATTGCCAGATATATTTGCTT